>NW_009939592.1:81518-82257 GCF_000696875.1 Nestor notabilis | reverse complement strand
GGGGGTGGAACCAGAAAGAGGATAACTGACATTTGGCAGCATCTGCCTGTTCAGGTGCTGCATTAGGTTTCATCATCTGTTTTCCTCATTGTTGGTTTGTTTTTTTTTGGGGGGGGGAGGGGCAAGAATTAAATCTTACAGTTGCAATTGGTCTAATGTGCCAAGGCTCCTTCCTGATAACGGATGATTTTCTCGATCTCCTTTTTTTGACATGCCCTGTGCTCAGATGTCCATTGTCCCTCTAGATCTCTCTGCGTCCCCTAAATCTTGATTAGATCTTGTAGGTTGTTTCTGTATTGCTTTCACTGCTGTAGGCTTTGTTTGCACTCCAGGTAGGTCCATCTCTTCTCCAGGCTCCAGCTGTAGCTCAAAGATGCCTTTCTGTTCTTTGCCATTGCCTGTTCACCTGAACTACCCTTTAATAACAGTTGTAGCTGCTACCCCAGTCCTCTGTGAACTGCTGTTCACCTCAGCATTCATCAAGAGGTATTGATAGCAAAGAGTCAGTATGAAACATATAATTCTGGGTAAAACCTAAGGAAGGAACTTGGGCTTCATGATATAAAGCATATTCAAGTATCTGGTTCAGAAACGGAGCAGAAAAAATCTGATTTACAACTCTACGCTGTGTCAACACATTACTGAAGAAGGACCTAGCCCAGACCTAAGGTTTGGATGTCCCTGTGATTTAAATCCTTAAATCATCCTCCTGTTTAAATACCCACATCACACATATAGG
>NW_009939592.1:7026-81487 GCF_000696875.1 Nestor notabilis | reverse complement strand
AGGAATATTTCACACTATTGGCTGCCTCATGCTTAAGCCATAGCACAGGAGGACAAGCCAGAGGAAGCCTAAGTCCAGCACCTAGGACTAGGGCAACCAGTTAGAAGAGGGGGAGCCACCATTCCAGCTGTTGCTCTCTAAATTTCCTAGAGACTAGGGCCAAGGCAGAAGTCTTCACTCTCCCACATGACAGCCTTACCCACTTGCTCAGAGTTGCACTCCATTTTACTTGTTTTTCAGGTAGCCCAGTAAACTGTTTCCTACCTGGCTGCAAAGTTTTCTAGCATCAGTAAGTTATGTAAAAGGTGGTTTTGAACTGTGAGCTTTCTGCAGCAATGGTAGGTGTGTTTTTGGCATATTTAGCTGAACTAAGACCCGCAGGGCAGGGGATTTTGGAACAGAGAAGCCTATATTTTTGTAAATCCAACCAAGCATAAGTAGGAGGTAAACACCCTCCTCTTGGCCAAGATAGCAGCACTCCTACTCTGGAGTATTTCAAAACCAACTTACTAAAGACCTTTCAAGAACATTTGCACTCTTTTAGGATATCTCAGGTTCTGAGCTGCTTAGGTAGAGATCCGCTTGGTCATTGCTTTTGAGTGAGGATCTAGAAAAGGTCTTCTTCCAGACTACACAGAACATCAGACATAGTAGACACGCAGGGAGGGAGAAAAGAGGGCTCTAGGCAGACATGTCCATGGGAAGACTGAATAAAAGGTGGCACTTAGTGAGGAGAATATTGCTTAAATCAAACCAAACCAGACATTAACCACAGAACTCCCCTGCCCTGATGCAAGTTACCAGCCACTTACTGACATTGTAAGACAGGGTTTGACATACGTTTTTCTGCTCTAAACCCCAGCAAGGAAAGCAGTTTGTCTGCTGGCTAAGAGCCTCTTTGGAAATGCTGGCAGCTTCCCTTTTGACTTCCTTTTTGCTGTGTACTTTGCCCTGTGTTTTTTGGCAGCAGAAGTGGTGACTTCAAAGCAAGCAGTGGGAATGAACTTTTAAAAGGTGGGCACTCGGTAGCAGCCACATTAGCAGCTGACTATTTCAGAGAATTTATTAAAAGAGTGTGGCCTCAGTAGCAAGAAATACATTACCAGGTACAGGGTACTTACAATGCAGAGAGAACAGCAGCCTGTTCTTTATTTATCAGCTGCCATGCTGGTGACTAGCTTTGGCAGAGTGGCAGACCAAATCAGGAGTCCTGGGAACAAAAAAGGCAGATTTCTTTCTGCAGTGTTTAGATCCTGCATTTGCAGACTGTCTTGCTAAAGACACAAAGAGAAGAGGGAGATTATGGCTGTGATAATTTACATAGCAATGCCAGGTTTAGAGAAGCTGGATTCCAGTTCACCTGGGAGAGGGCATTTGGATAGCAAGTACAGTGCCAGCTGTTAATGGAAGCACACATGGCATAGAGAGGCAGTACAGTAGTGACATGTACTTTGGAGGAAATAGCACAAGAGTATCACAGTGGCAGACTTTTAACAGCTCTGGGTCTTCTGGGCACACCCAGCTTTTCTAAACCCATTCATCATAGCTTCTAACGCAATTATCGCAGCCACATTTTCAAGCCAACGTTATGTCAGAAGCACTCAGTATATGGAGCTGTTTGGAAAATTGGCTCCTACTTTTTGGCAGTAATTGAAAGCTGAGCTCTTAGAAAAACGGGAGCTCTAAATGCTTGGATGACATTTCTCAACTTTGCTCACAAATAGGAAAACCTGTAAGCCACAAAGGCAATGACATTAGCCATCTTTTAAGGATATCACCATGAGACACACTATCATTACAGTTACTCTTCTATTTCATTTTTATGAGAACTATAAGGCAAAGTTAGCAAAAGCAGAGTGACAGACCACTACAGCATTCAGTTTCAAGTATTCCCTGTTACAATAGACAGCTGTATCTAAACAGAAACAACACTGATGTGCATGTAAGTAACAATATGTGTAGTGCATGCCTGTCTCTTTAAATGAAAGGAAATACCAGGCAGTTATCTCCATCATCATTTATTATGTGACATAGGATAGACAGTTGTTCATCATAGGATGAACAGCTACATACTGTGCAATAAGCTAAGTGAGGTTTTGATTGCTGCTGCATTTATGGATGGTTTATCCTGACCTTTTATAGCCTTAAAAACTAATAACTGAAGCAAAACAAAGTTTACCAGCTCCTTTCAGAAACTAGCCATGCAAGCATAATCAAATCCCAGGTTTACTAAATCCTGGACTCCTGAGCTGGTGAGGAACTGAGTCATTTCCCATGTCAGACGGTCCTGGACAAGCAATGTCTTTTCTTTTTGACCAAATTAGCAAAAAGTATATAGGGCTTATAGCTAAAGGTAAACCATCACCTTAACTAAATGCACTGAATTTGCAGCTTTTATTGTCTGCATACTTCATCCATTAAGACAATAACAACTGTTGTGATACCTTGAATGATGGACACTTATTCTAAGAAATGTGGTGTATCTAAGAATAGTTATATAGAAATTATGCTAGATAAATGTCATCTAAAAAGGGAGAGCTCTGTCTTACAGTGATACCAATCCTGTGGAAAGATTTTCTTATGCAAAGAGATCTGATGAAGTCCATGTATAGGTTAGTAACAGAGCTATGAACAAAACTTGAATCTCAACTTTTCTTCCTCTTCATTATACCACCACGGCTTTTTGGAGAGGTGAATAAGATGACAAGATATGAGAGATGGTATTTAATACAGTTTTCACATTAACATTTTTCTGCTGGTCCCCTGAAGACCCACAGCTATCATTAGGACCCTAGTGCAGAATTTTCTCCATTCAAGAAAACTTGGAGTAAGAGTTGCCTCCCCTTCAAGTGTCTTTGCAAGCCACTGATTTATGGGCTTTCATGCCTCTTGCAATCAAGTGATTTCTTTCAACCCTAATTCATCCAGGAGGCAATCATTTGAAGTAAAAGACTTAAAGAATCACTGCAAATAAGCTAACTTTAATTATAATCTTTTTGTCACTATAGCCATGTTTGTAAACTGAAGAATATAAAGCTGCCCTTTTCCAGCTTATTTCAGATATGAAGGAAACAAGATACTGTCTTAGATTCTCTCTTGTTAATTTTTCGTTTTCCAAATGGGAAGGCACTTCTGCAAAGCCTGCCTGCAGCAAGCCCTGTCTACCTGTGGTCTACTTCAGAAGAGTGGCTTTTTAAGGCCTCTTGAAGGCTGCCTCATTCCAGGCTAGGTGACAAAATTGCCCACAGCAATACTTAGCCATTTTATTTGCCACCCTCAGCTACAAAGGCAAAGGAGCAGACACGCCTCAGATTAAACTCACCACAAACATTCAGAGAAGTTAATTGTTGTGATCTGACCCAGAAAAGAGAGAGAAAATGCACATATCCGATGAGTTTGCAGGCATCACTCCTTGCAGCTGCGCAGCTGTCCTTCACACATGAAAGAACCAGGTTCAGCTACGGAATTTGTCTTTCAGCTTTTCTTTCTGTACAGCTATGTTCAGGTTTCTCCTAACCACAGCTCTGCACAACATTTCAGCTGCCTCAGCAGTTGTAACCCAACCCGGCTCCGTGGATTTCAGAAGCCTTTTCCACCCACTGGAGAATCTGTCTGCAAGTTGAAAGTACTTCCCTCTCATTCTTCCCCGCCTGCCACACAAACATACACATACACATCCACATTTATGGTAAATGGAATGAGTCCAAAAAGTTTTTCTCAGCTCTGGTAGCATGATCATTATTTTTCTTTCAAACTAACTTGGGAGGAAAACTTTGAAAGCTTTCCAATGCAAATGTTCCTGGGGCAAGAGGGCTGAATGTAAACAATAGCTAGAGCTTGATTCTGCAAGAACTTTTAAAGTGGAGTCCTAAATCAAACAGTGGCTCCTCCTCCTCTTCTTTCCCTCCTACAGGTAATGTGTACTGTATACACTTGTACATCACTCTGTCAGAAACAACTCATGTCTGTCAGGTCACTGAGTATGTAGCAGCTTCTGCCAAGGAAATAGAAATGTGCTGGTCTCACATTTTTGATAATGACTTTCCCCTAGCAGGTCAGGGGAAGATAGCGATTTTCCCTAGTTCATGTGGTTTACTGAGGAACAGGTAAGACATGCCAGACAAGTATCTCCTATTTGGCTATGTGCATGTGAAAACTGCTGGGAAAACCAGAAAAAAAGGATCCTATCTTGTGGTAATTAAGGTAAGGGGAAGAAAAGTGGTGAGATGGAGAAGGTGAAACCTTTGGTTCCTCTTTCATAGTTTCTTTGGGCCTTGAAGTGGTTAAATCAAAGAGCTTCTGAATTTCAGAATTGGACAACTGCAGCATCTCAGATCAGATGAGCAGCATCTCACATTATTACAGTGAGAATGATCACAAAATAGGATGCTGGGAAAAGGGGTCTAAAGATAACAAAGGCTTCTTCTTTAATTTGCTAAAGAAAAGGTAATCACCAGAGTGATTTGATGAAGTCAACTCAGATAGACCTACCTTTACTCTGGAAAATAGTACAACTTTCCACCAAAGAAAGTGCAGTTGGGCTGTGTGAGGTGAATATGCCACAAAGAATTCAGGAAAAGACCATGAACTTTGGCTGCTCCATCATCTACAGCAATTTCAGAACATCTCTGAGCATTTAGTGTGTTCTGCAGGACTCCCTAATAACTATCCAGGTACAAGCAGACATGGAGCCGTTTTCTCAGTTTATAGAGCTCTAAGAGACAGGATGATCCCATTCTGACACATGTACAACGTTTAACAGATGGAATCTCTCGGGGCATTTGCAATACAAACCACCATAAGACTGTTAATGAGGTACTATCTTTTAAATTAATCTCTCCAGCATAAAGTTAGCAGTAGTGGGCTATTAATATATTTCAGATAACTGTATTATCTCAGCATCTTCTGGGTTAATAAGACTTCTGCAAAGTTTTTAGCTAATTTCATCATTCGACTGCCTCTTCTCCTTTTGCAAGGCTTTAAAACTTCTTGGCATCTAGGCTGCTGTTGCAAAAAAGAAAAAATAAAAATCATTGCAGTTAAATTTTTTAATTCTTCTTTCAGCTGGATTTGAAAGATGCAAGGCTGATGGAGGAAAAAGCTTCTCATTTGACCAGACAGTTGTGAAATATATTAATAATCCCCAAAGATACTTGGATGAATCCTAAATTCATATATAAGGTTGTTGATGCTGTTGGTTTTTTAACTTCTAGGTTGATAATGCCCTTTGTGAAATGGATAAATGTGATCATACTTGTAGAAAAGATGGCTTATCAAAGTCTGTTTCCTGTCTTTGATAAGCAACACAGGATCTTCCTTTAAAGCATGCACCAAATTTGTAACATAGCATAGGCTGTCTTTATTAGGTTAATTAAAGAAACCTATTAATTTCCAAGTAAATGAAAAATATTTTTAATCATTGCTTGTGAACCTCTTAGCACATTAACTTGTTCCTCTGAAGTCATTTACTTAAGTGTGCCCCCAGTTTGCTTAATCCATAACTGGTCAATAGTATATTAATATTACAGTCTCATTTTGGATCTAAGCATGTCTGAGCCTATTAAACTGTCACCCTGGATTTACTTGCAGGGAAAAATTATCTGCATTCAGAAATAGAGGGAGAAAAGTATTAAAGTGAATTGAGCACTAATGAAATTAATCATAATCATTGTAAGTACTTTCAACTGCTATCACCCAGTGAGCGATGCTGCTACAGGAAAGTCTTCCGGCTCTATTGTTTTTATGGCTGAGCTGTGGAGCATACTTTAGCTTTTGTTTGTTCTAAAGAGACCAGTAATGCTCTGGTGATTGTTTGGAATAATTTTTTTTTTTTTTTAAACTAAGAATCAACCTTAGAGACAACCTTGAAATACAAGCCACTTAATGCAAAGCTTGTTCTACTGAACCAGTTTAATGTAGGTCAGACCCACTGTAGTTTGTGTTATAATTCATTCGAACTGTGAGACTCCATCTCTTGCTGTTTACTTTTACTGCACTGCTTGTGAACCTAATATATATAATTTACAGGTCCAGGACAATAGGAAAGAGCAAGTCAGGAGAAAAATGATCTATGTCCCTGCAGCGTAAAGATACATCTAGATGTACAGAGCCAGATCTTGACTTGTATAAATCAGAATAGGTACATGATGCATTAAAGCCAATAAAACTATGCAGCTTTATATTGGTGCTGTAAGATTATCCTTTACAGCACTCATCATAATTCATACAAAAAATTTCTAATCCTTCAATAATAATTCTTGAATTTAAAAATACCTTTTTTTCCCTTCCAACTGCTTGGATCTGTAGTGGCAAGACACTAATCTGATTCCTGATTAATACTCCATGAAACTTTTGAAGGGTTTCCCCATGTATCTTCTTTGAATTCTTCAGCTGTTTAGAAACTCTGGTGCTGAATGGATTAAACAGGTGAAGGAAACCTCTGATAAAGAGAACATGACAATGGGAAAGACCAAAAATAGCAATAAAGCAAAAGCAGTTATCTCTAAAAACAAATTCATTGCTATCCACAATTAAGCAATATTTGACATATAAAAAATATTTGATCAGTGTTTTGGCTTACAGAAGTGCTTAAGGGGCACTGTGATGTGTAAATTAAATTCAAATTAAGGTTAAATATAATTCTTTGTAAAAGACTGCACAGTTTAAATTACCTAATTATTTGGACAAAACATGGTTTCACTAAGTACATTTGGAAGGGAGATGTTTATCAGCAAATGGTTACTTCCTCTTAAAGATCATGAAGATACTGTCATCACTCAGAACTGTGTAACAAGGAGGAAAGTTAGTTCATACATTTATCAGAGCTCTGCTGTGGTCGAGTGGGAGTGAGACAGAGTGCTCCTATATTTTATTGTATGTATCCCTCCAGGTCCTCATTCTGCAGATCCTTTTCATATATGCATTGCCTAGAGTTCCTGCCTGTGCAGTAAGGCATATTACCATGGTGATATGACCAGGCAGTGCTCTGGTCATGGAAAGAGCTGATGATTAATCTAATCCATGTCTGCTACAATGCAGGATCACTGTTCGCACTACCAGGGACCAGATTTCTGCCTTGCTTAGATCTTCTCATTCTGTAAGTGTTCCCAGGCTTCAGAAAGGACAACTGCTGGAGTGAGTTACAGCCCATGTGAGTAAGGGGATGAGAGTCTGGATCACTGGGGTTTGTTTAGTCTATTTTTAAATGTGCTGAGTGGTGGGATTTCACCATCTTTCTGAGGGAGACTCCTCCTGAGCCTAGCAGATGTCAACAGCAGCATATCTTTTACATGATACCAGGCATGAACTTTCTCTTCACTTTGTCCATTACTCTTTGTTATGTTCTTTTCTACTTAAGCATACCTCCATTAATATTCACACCCTTAAGTATTTCTGTTTCTTTGCCCAGAGCCATTGCTCAGTCCCATAAACTGTAGCTCTTTCATTCTATCTATCTTTGGTGTCACCCCTGCCTCCATTCTGCTTTAGTAAGGCACCCTTTCCACTTTTTCTGCCTCCCTCCAGTTCACCAATTCAGTTTAAATCCACTGTGGGTGGCTGACAGACAGAAATGTCAGCTTTGCTTAGGGCTCAGAGCTCTGTGCCATCAATTTAATATTGCAATGCAGGCATAAGGCACTCAGATCATTCAATTCCTGCTCATGAACCAAAGTCTTGCTCTCCTAAGGGCTGGAGATTAAGTCTGCATAGTGTGTCTAAGCTTGACAATGCCATTCACTGCAGCAAATATGTGATATGGAGCAGAGCCTTGGGAGAAAAAAAAAAAAAAATTAACAAGGTCATATTGCTTAAAATTCTGAAATTTCTCATATATACCTGGAATTACGCAGATATCTGTGGTTTCCCAGGTTGGAAGAGTAGCGTTGCTCTGCATGTCTCATCCGCAGTTGTAATATCTGTCATATTCAAATAAGGGAAGAAATTGCATGCTCATTAGAAAAAGAACACTGATGCACAAAACTTGTGTCTGGTGGGCCCAGAGCATCTGAACTGCATGTGGGAGAATATTTGGTTTTCACACGTATGCCAAGGAGGGATTTTCGAAATGAGTGGGAAATTAAAGGCAGCTTATCAAACTTTTCCACAAGTTATTTTACAATCCACTCTTTTTATTCAAATTCATTCTGCAGAACATGAAATTACTTAAAGAAAAAGGAAGAGAAGAAGAAGAAGAGGGGAAAAAAAATAAAGATTTATTACTAATAGTCATAAAGGGAAACGATGAATCTACTGGAGCCATGCAGTGAGTCTAATAGTGAGTAAGAACACATATAATCAATATGAATGTATTCATTTGTATTTTCTCTCAATCACAATCAATATGCATGTTATCTCAATGCTGAATAGGAAGGCACAGCTTTTGCCCCAGTGAGTTTACCATAATTCAGCAAAACTCCTGCTGAGTTTTGGTTGAATAATAAGTTCAGCTCTAGCTAGACAAAACATGCAGGCAGGCAATATGCTAACAGGGAGCAAAACTGGGAGCCAGCAATTCCAGAAAAGAGCTGGATGAAGGAATAAAAGGGAAGAATGGAGTGCTAACAGATGACTCTGAAGGAGAAAGAGAGAAGTGCTGGAGCTATTTCGCTGGGTGGTTGAGAAGATCCCTTTTGCATAGCAGAAGAAAACTGTTCCTAACCTTTGGTGTAGTCTGGAAAAAAGACTCAAAGGCAATCGTTGCAGCACAGCAGGGAGGAGCTGCTAACATGCAAGGAGCTGACATCTGCACAGCTTCGACCTTCAAGAGTCTCCTCCAAATATTCATTTAAGGTGTCATTCTCAACTGTCTCCATAGCTCCTGTCCCATGGCTACAAGCACCCAGAGGGCATAAAGCAGCACCACCAGTTTCCAAAGCAGAGGAGGAGACACAGGCCCTGAGGAAATCTGGAAGTTCTCTGGCTTCCATTATCACACCCCAGAGCAAACGTCTCTATACAGAGGAGGTGCAGATGGTGCAGAGGAAGCCTCCGCTTTGCTCCCCACCACTAACACCACCGAGCAAACAGCCTGTTGCATTCTCAATTGACTTTAATTTGCAAATAGCCTTAAAGCATTGCAGAAAACAGCACAGGATTTTTATTTTTATTTTTTTTTTAATGATGGCAACAAAGGCTTGGCTGTCTGTGTAATCGCTGAACAACCAAAGAGTACACAAGATGTCATGCAGAAAGAAAGAAAGAGGTCATCCTGGCCAGAGGAGGGAATGGAAGCAAAGAGAAGCATTCATATTCATTAAATCAAGCTTCTGCATTATCACGTCTGCACATAGAACCTACCTGGGGCACTAATAAAAATAAATGTTTCATGTGCTCATGAACTTATCTGTCAGAGCAGTGGCTATGTCCCTCAGTCCACTAAAGCGGGCAGCCTGAAAACTGTTCAAAGATCAGTTAGGTATCTAACTTTCACTGGAATTCAGGAGTGATGGGCATTTGACTACTCTTTGAAGACACAAACACACACACACAAGCATGCACTGCTTTGTGTCAGACAGTATGTTTCCCAATGGCCTTTCTCTTTTTGGGGAAAAGTTTCAGAAAAATTCCTCTTGATGAGCTCTCCAGGACTAATAACCATACCATACTTACCTGTTCACTTCCCAAGCTGGTGATGTTCTAGTTATTACACTGTGTCTTGTCATGCCTTCAGTTTGTTAGCCTCCTAACGAAAGACCTAATCTCTTCCCTAACTGATTGGGAGGCTTGGCTAATGGTGCTGTGTAAATGAAGAAGACAGTTATTACTATGATTATGAGAGTTACATTAGTAATAACAAGGAACTGTGGTCAGGTATGGCAGATATATAGGAAATGAGAGAAAAGACCTACTTAAAAAGTTAAAGGAACACCTGCTTTTCATGAAATGAGGAGAGAGATACACATGTGAAACAGGACATGATGAGCTCGGCAAAAAAAATTCCTACTAGCATTCACTTCAGTGTAAACATTTTTTAATTTGCCATGCATTTTAGCTCAGGGAATACTGGCTACCTGCAAGCATGCAAGCAAGCTCATTAATTGCCCACAGGAATACTTGCAGGAAGGTAGGTTGAGCTCATATATTTGGTGATTCATATTCCAGTGAGAACTACGCTACCCTGAGTGAGAGGAGGATTCAAGGAGATAGCTCTTCTGTGCCAGGAAGTCCAGTAACTAAGGAAGAAAGCACAAGACACAGCAAGTTAAAGATGGTGTTTTCCTACTGCATCCTCACAGCTTTTGGCAGTCAGTAGGTTTTCATTTCCCTGAAGAGGCCCAGATGGCACCTGGACACAATAGTACTTACAACCCCACAAAAGGAACTGTCTCATCTTTTTATTTGCTTGTGAGCTATGGCATACATGTGCATCTGGGGCAGTTGCAAACATATTTCAGATGTCAAAGTACAGGGAAAGAGAGTAGCGTAAATCCCACCTGTAGTCCTGAGTACAATTCTCCAAGGCAGAGATACCAGCCTAACTGTCAGGTGGAGTTAGGTCCTTTAACTGGACAAGGAGAGCCCTAGATGGTAGTGGTCCAGTTATCTCCTCACAAGTGATGTGCAGGCCACAAGCATTTTTAAAACATGACACAGCAAATACTTTCAAATAGTGATCTGCTCACAGCAAATTTCTTTCAAAGAGGCAATATTTTTGTCTAGGGAATGATTCCTTGCATCTCATGCACCAAACCTTAAGCCAAAAAAGCCCGCTTATGCCATGGGGAACCTCTTACCGACTGCAAGGAGCTATCTGTAAAGTCCTTTCCAAACAGTAAGCAACTGAAATCAAAGCTTATCATAGAATAGTTAGGGTTGGAAGGGACCTTAAGATCATCTAGTTCCAACCCCCCTGCCATGAGCAGGGACACTATGTCCCCCAAGGCTCTGTCCAGCCTGGCCTTGAACACCTCCAGAGTTGGAGCATTCACAACTTCCTTGGGCAACCTATTCCAGTGTCTCACCACCCTCACTGTGAAGAACTTCTTCCTTATATCTAACCTAAAGTTCCCCTGTTTAAGTTTAAACCCATTACCCCTTGTCCTACCACTACCGTCCCTAATGAAGAGTCCCTCCCCAGCATCCTTGTAGGGCCCCTTCAGATACTGGAAGGCTGCTATGAGGTCTCCACGCAACCTTCTCTTTTCCAGACTAAACAGCCCCAACTTTCTCAGCTTGTCTTCATATGGGAGGTGCTCCAGTCCTCTTATCATCCTCGTGGCCCTCCTCTGGACTTGCTCCAACAGCTCCATGTCCTTTTTATGTTGAGGACACCACAGTACTCCATTCCTTCAAATGCCCAACACACCAAGATGTGAGTCAGAGAAGTGCTGCTGTGTTCCACTTAAACATGGATGGAGAAACCAAACGTAACAGCAAACATGTCAGATCAACCATATATTGTATTGGCCTGTTTATTCTTTTCCATTCTGATGTCTTACAAAACTCTCATCGCAATCCGTCTATGCCATGAATATTGGCATATTTTTTACAAAGAAATACAGGAAGGTCATTAGTTTACTTTAGAAGATACAAATCTGCAGCTCAACATAACCTTCTAGAAAACATATAGGATTTCCTGAACCAGAAGGTAATTTTTGCAAAACTAACAGCAGAGTAGTTAATAAATCTCTAAGATTCTTGTTTGCTCACAGTCTTTTCATGGGACACCTCAGATACCTGAACATGGAAATAGCTCTACTTCATGTCATCTGCAAAGCCTTGGCAGAAAAAAATAGGGAAGTGGAGGATCAGGAAGATAAATTCTATAAGGAATAGCGAAAATAGTGCAGAAATTATTTCAGTTAAATAGACAAATAATATAAAAAAAGGATGAAGTTTCTTCTTATTTTTACAGATGGCTAAGGCTTCAATAGTAGCAATTCAGTGCTTGCACAATAGCATCCACAGAAACAGCTGTAGTTCCCTTGTGTAAAACATACTGGACACAGCATCAAATTTGCTTGAACATGCTTTCACAGGCAGCATGGTCTAACAAAGGAATGGTTAATGATTTCTGCTAAATAATACAAAGCATCAGACACATGGCAGTGTAGGATGCTCCTTACTCTCCCTTTGTCTAGGTGCACATCTTAAATCTTACACAATCTAAAATCTAATTTGTGGAGAGGATTTTGGGACTATTATGGGGTGGCAGTGAAGAGGAATCTTCATTTACTTTGCCTGGCTATAGAGTAGACCACATGGATTGCCTTTTATTTGTGCTTACTCTTCTCTGAGTATTTGTGTTTAAAAAGCCTGATACGCCCTATCAAAAAGGATTATGTGTAATTGGCTTGATGCTCATCTCCTTGAAACTGGTGCTGGGAGGCATACCAGTGTATTCAATTTAGAAGTTTGTATGTAGAGCAGCACCCAATAAATGTCCCTGAAAACTGATGAAGTTGTGCATTATACAATTTCTCTGTTGCCTCTATTTATTTTTTTTTTTTATGCAGAGAAAAGGTAGAACATTTCCCTACTTGATTAAGTTCACTTAGTGGAGATTTATTGCCAAGGGTTGCACTGTGTTTTTGGTATTAACCTCTTAGATCACAGCAAGCAGCTTTTGAAGTTGGCTGGGGGCTGGGGAAAAGTTCTTTTTCAAGGGACATACCATGTTTGCCTCCTTCCAAGGGGATGCTGAGGGCAGAGGGTGGAGCAGGAAGGTCACTCTATTCTGTCTGCCACCTCATGCAATAAATATTAACCAGAGATGACTATTGAATGCAAAAAAATAAATAACAAAGAACTCTTACAAGCCTTATAGCTTGCATGTAGCTTGTTAGATGATTAAAGAAAGACAGGGTTAGGAAAGAATGACTCTGCCAGACAAATCTCATATGTTTTACTCCTAGTTGTGTTGCAAAGAAAGAAAACTTATTTAGGACTTTATCTGCCCTTATTTCTCCCTCCCCTTCTGATTTCTCTTGACCCTTCCAGCAATCCAGTAGCTCTGTTCCTGGAACCACACTGCCAGGTCCTCCACCAGCAGCAATTGGTTTTTCTCCCTGCTGGAGAATGTGCAGTTTTTCTCCCAGTGTGAATGTACAGCAGTGCTACTTCTGCTAGACAGCAGAGCAAGTCATCTGCAGTCGCTCCAGTCAGAGGAAGCGGGACTGAACACACTGCTTCGCAGGGGAAAATGTAGCTGCTGCAGCTGGACCTGAAAGAGAAAATTAAGCTTGTGGAGTTTCAATGTCCCTGATTAAATTTCCCTATTGAAACAAAAAGAGATAGAAAAAATGTGTCAAATAGATTGGAACTGGACCATGGACTTAATCCCAGAGCACAGCCTTCCCGGGCAAGGACCAACTAGATCTACAACTTTATTTCTATCATGGTTAGGACAAAGGCAAATTGACAAAATTCACGCTTTAGTGCAGTTTCAGGTAATGAATGTGCTACAAGATGCAGAAAGATGAGGTTTAACTGACAACTCTTCTAATCATATTACTTTAAAATCTGGAACAAATAATCAAACGAACCATTTGTAAGCATCTAGAAGATAAAAAGAAAATGAGTTATGGCCAGCATGGATTTGTCAAGAACAAATTGTGTCACACTAATGTAATTTCCTTCCCCCACAGGATAATAGACGTTGCAGACATGGAAGAAGCAGTAGATGTCATATATCTTGAGCTTAGTAAATTTTCTGACACCATCTCCTATAACATTCTGATAAATAAGAGAAGAAAATGTGAACTAGGGGAAACCTACTAGAGAGTGAGTGCAAAACTGTTTAGAAAACCATATTGAAGAGAATAATTATCAATGGTTCATTGTCAAAGGCTGCATCAAGTGGATTCCATGAAGGTCTCTCTTGGCCTAACACTATTCATTGCTAATAAACTGGATAACAGAAGAGACTGTGGTGTTATTAAATTGCGCATTGGTTGTTGCTGGGAGAGGTTCCACACCTGCCTCAGGAAAGCACTAGTGTGCCAGAAAAGGAAAAAGAGGATGCAAGTCAAGCAATGTGAGTGTTACATTATACGGTGACCCAGCAATAGTCTGCTGCATAATAAAAGTTAAGAATAATTGGCTTGGTATTACAGCTTTGTAGGCAAGATTCTGAGTGTTACACTTTGTCAGAAGGCTAACACAAAAACTTAAGAAGAAGAAATTTTCCCTTTACTCAACACATGTAAGACCTCAAGGCACTGCACTCAGATTAGATTTTGGCCACCCAAATATAAGGAGCATGTAGGCAAACAAAATCCAAAGGAAAGGAACATAAATGACAGAAAACCTGGACACCTGCGAGAAAGAGCTGGGCCTGCATAATTTAGAGAAAAAGATGGATGTAAAACACAGCAGAGGTCTTTGAATCTGTAAGTGATTGCTGTAAAGAGAAAGCAGACAGTCTCTTTCTGTGACCATGGTGAACAGGACAAGAAATAAAATGTTTATAATTTAGAAAAAGAGTTTCAGGTTAGGCAGTAGGAAAAAATTTCCAGTGTTATAACAGTCAAACAACAGAATCTTTAGGCATGCTGTGGATTCTCCATCAATGAGATAAGACCCACATAGAACTTGATGTCCTGGAGTAGAGAATGGACAAGGTGACCTCCATTCCAATCCACTTTTCTATAATCCCACAAATTCTACAAATACCACAATCTAGCTGTGTTAAATAAATTAAACTGTAAGGGAGAAAAATAATCCCCTAGACCCAGAGCTAGGTCTGAAAACGCTAAATATGCTGTAGTAATAGGCCATAAATTTGCTTTTATTCCCTAAGGAGTTTTTATTGTCACGAAGACTAACATACTGGAAGCCTCCTCTAATAGTTAAATAACTCCAACACACTGGCAGGTTCTTTGATTCATATTCTGGAAGAAATAGTTTATGTTTATAGAAACAAATTGGTTGCTTCAGAAGTACAGGTTAAGTCAATCTTGTGTTCTCTATATGTCTCCAAAATACCTCTTTGTAAGTCTTTATGTCTGGAACAGCAAAAACACAATTCCAGACCATTATTAAAGGGTATTTCAAATTATTTTAGTCCTGCTGCTTCTCACTATTAAATTCAAATAGCCTAGCATCAGAATGAAGAAAAGATGATGCAGCTGAGATACTGGATGACCTCATCAGCTAATCAGAAAACAACACGGAACTGTGCTTTTCTTCAGTGTTAGACATCCATATTTATGTAATGCAGAAAGCTCTTTATCTATAAATTGATGGAAGGAATCCAGAGGGGTTTCCTTTCTATACCATGAGTGCAACAGAGAGAAACTTTCTAATTAAAATCTTCCTGAGAAAGTGTAGTTTCAAGGAAAGGAATAATTATTGCTGTAAAATGTTATACCAGTAAAACAATCCAAGTTATCAACTAGAGTTTTAATTTTCACATCTCCAAGTAGATTCTATAACACATTTTCATATAAATGCCTAGGTTTTATTCTTTTTCACTTGTGTTCACTACAGTGTTACAGTGGAATGAGCCCTCTTTGCTCATTTTGATGAGCAAAACCTGGTGGAGGAAAACAAAAGCCACCAACTTTCTGTCTGGAGTGAAACTAAACAATTCATTCTATGAGTTTAAGCTTCTAAAAAAATCAGGTCAGAATGAACCACCCTTGTAAAAGCCTGTCCCCCAGCAGTTCATGGGGTTCACACAAGCTACATTTGTTCAAACAGTCCCAAGAGGACAATGCAAGCCCTGTTTTAGTACCACAGGATATAAGGTGGTATCAAATAATGAATCCAAGTATTGCCCTTCTGAACTCAGCCCAAAGCACTTTTAATGTTTTCTAATATAAAATAATATACCATGAAGTGGAAATCTTTCTGATATTTTGTCATTTTAAGATGTGGTAATATATTTTCCCTTGGAAAATATAAGTCTATGCTCATTGTGTGCTTTTTTTTGTTTTCTGTTTAATCTGTGATGCATATCTGAATGGAATTTTTGCCTGTAATTCTATAAAATTTACTCTGAACCGCCATTTATGCTCTAGTGATCACAACTCTATTTTAAGGACTGGGTCTTATTTTTCAATCTTTTCTTCACTGCCTTTTTGGTCTATTAGAATATGAGGAGTAAGAGGGAAAACATTTCTGCAAATTTAACACTTTGTTTCCCCTGGACTTGTGTCTAGGGCTATAGGGATCTTGCTACCTCACATGGGCAAACCAGGAAATCATACTGCTGGAATGACAGACTTTTAGTAAATCTGACAAACACACAGAGGTGGATTGTTTGATTTTTTTGCTGTCCAACTTTTTTTAGTGTTATCATCTACTGTGTTTCAGCTGTGACAGTTATAAAAGAAGGAGGCTCTGTACATCTACTTAACTGTGAAATCCTGAGTTGTGGTTTACATACATGTATGTCAGGCCAGACCTGATCATGGCTCTAGACCATAACTTCTGGCTGTTGCTCTCCAATGGTCTCTGGTTCTAATGAGTGTTCAAAAGTGGCTCTGATTGAAGAAGACCCCCTGTCATTTAACTCAGATTCTGCAGGAAATGGCTTGATTTGTTTTCTGTCCAAATTAAGTTTAAAATAACTTCTGAGAGTGATTTTAAACAAAAAAGTACAACTACACCAAGGCTAAATTGGACACTGCATTTATAATCATTTAGCAGCTTCCCAGGTGCAAAACTTTAGTATTGCATTAACTGCTAAGAAGATGGTGTTCCTTGTGCAAGTTTACCCTGTCTGTTGAAAGTGCCTTCATTGGGACATTTTAAAAGCTCAGAAATAATAGGGAAAGTCCATGCTTCACCCATGTTTGAATAAGGTAAACCTTAATCATCACAGGTGCAGAAATAATGTTCAAAATATGTCTTATATAAGAAGTGATTAGACTTGTAGCTCCTTTGGTTCTAACCACAGAGCCAGTGCACAGGCTGCAGTCCTTGTAAGGTGCAGCACAAATGAGAAAAACTAATATGAAAGAGAGTAAGTAAGGTAAGGACTGGTGGGGAAACCATCTCAGAAAGAGGTGCAAGCTTCAAGCAGGTCATTCAGCATCATAAGTTAGCGCCTGGGAGCTCCTAGCTCTTCTGTACATGGGACAAGAGCAAACCAGATATCTGAAGTACACTGCCAGAAGTAAACTAAAAATGTCTGAAGTCTCTCTGCCTTTGAAGTAAACATGACTCTAAACATAAATACATAAAACAGAGCACAACTATTTATAGGAAATCAAACATAAATGAAACAGGATGAGCTGCCATGAAATAGCAAGAAAACGAAGAAGACAAAGCAAACACAGGAACTTAAGGCAAGCACAGTCAGCATTTGTAATATGGCCATTCACCATGCTTTGTACTTCTGAATGCCCTTTATTTGCTGGCCTCAGAGTCTGCAAATACTAAGGATTTGTCTACAGAGGAGCTACAGCAGTAGACGATTTATTTATTCTGCTGCCACTTTCGTCCCTGGTTGCCGTTCTGATGTGTAAGTCTATTTACACTCTTTATGGATGTAGCGTGTGTGTGTATATATGTAGAACTAAACAAGGACTGTTCCAGAGCATGCCCATTCATTAGCAAATCTGCTCTATCTGTGCAATGCACACAAGGTGCCTCCACACCGTGCAAATCCCTCAGACCGAGTAATGACAAATTCCAGTTACCGATCATCACCAGCACCAACCCGTGCTTCACCTAGGTTTCCCTCGAGGCCATTTCTCATGGTTGTCCATCAAACTGCATGAGGAACCTGGGAAGATCCTGCCAAAACCCTCCCACTAGGAGCTACCGAGTTCTGCATATTTGTAAGTCCTGTATTTGGGTCTTCTGAAAAATCTGGGCTCAGTGCTTGACAATATGGCTCTGATACGTTTAGGATATGCATCTGGGTTCTTCTAGCCTTCACTTCCCCATTTGTAAAGACAGATTATTACCTCCTGAGCACTAGGAGCTACTGTGAGAATTACTTGTACACAATAGTGATCTAGAAAAAAACATTTTTAAGTGATACCAAAAGGAAATGTCTTTTTTATTTGTGTTGGCTTTTTATTCCTCCTTCTGTGCTAAGTTTAGTGCCTGTGAAAAGTGCTCAAAAAGCCTGTGTTCTTAAAAAGCAGTTCAAGAAATTGAAGTATTGCTGTCATGGTACAGTCAATCCCAACATGTTGCAAAACCCTTGTCACTTCACATTACACACTTTGATGAGATACAAGTTGAGAGATCTGTTTCTAAATGGTTTCATGAGTAGTAAGTGGGTCACACATGAAAGTAGTCCCTCTTCCTGTAAGGCAGCAGGTTCTCCCAGGAGATAATCAGGATTTTCTTCCTGAAACAATTAGTGGATCTCCCTGGTTAACAGCCCGACACACATAGGAAAAGCCAGGGACATATTTTTCATATTCTATTATTGTGATAGCTCAGAGAAAATTGCAGGGTCTAGGAGACTTGGTGCATGGAAATGTACACTTTGATGTTTCTATTTTGCCACTACTTTTATATTTGTGCTTTCTTTCCAAAACTGATGGATTCATTATGCTGCACCACCTGCTTTAGACATTCTGCAGCTGCCACAGCTGAAAATGGACAGATATTACATTGTTACTGAACTAACTGAGCTATCACTTACTTCTTCCTTCCTAGAAAACGGAAGACGATAGACCCGTTTCCTCTAGTGTGTTTCTTACATAGAGAGGGTGCTTTGTTAATAAGCCAAGCCCAGTATTTTAACAACTGCAAGGTGGAGGGTTGAAGCAGTAATATGCCTTAAGGTCATGTGGCACACAGTCATATTTTAATTACCACTGCCTGAGGCTATCTCCACAGGTACGTTTCCTTTCTGCATAAAACATGAACCTGGAAGTGATTTCAAAACACACTGTCAAATAGCCTGTGACTCCAACAGGATGTACACAGCATCATACTTTAATCCAAGGGCAAATTTTATTTGAATATTTTATCTTGTAGGCTCAGAGGGGTGAGAGAAAGAAACACTTTTCTATTGGTAAACTAATAATGTTTAGCAATGCAAGGTGTATCATGTGTTCTAGAGATCTTTCTCATTTCCTTAATAAATACCCAAGCATAGCAAGATCTCAACACCAATATCCTTTCAATAAAAGGTAACCTTATATGGTCACTACATGATACATGATTTATAAGATGTCATGTTAAAGTAAACTCAAACTCACCAAACACACTGAAGGAAGGAAATGGTTGTCTGGCTCCATATGGTATTTTCATGTTTCTATTAAAACCAGACGATTCAAACACAGTGGATACCAGCATAGGTTTTAGCTCTAAAGGAAGGATAAAGAGGGTCTTACCCATACCATCTGTATCAATAGCATATGAATTGCTGGCAGCACATGAATGTAGATAAAACACTTAAGGTCATCTTACTGCTGGGGATTAAAATGACATTGCTCCTGCAGACTGGTTTGCTCAAAGAGCTATCATGAAAGTGGATCATTGAAACCCTTTGCTAGCCAAATATCATACAGAAAGGAATAGGGGTAGTTGAACTGTAAAGACCAATTCCTTTGAGACAACCTCCTTTAAAGTAGGCTATAACACTGCAGAAGTTGAAACCTGATCTTTACTATCCTACTTAACAGTGAAATCCAAGGTCCAGATTTTTTGTGATGTCATGCTATTCTGACTGAAAATATTATCCTGATTTCACAAACATCTTCAATCTATGAATGTATTGTGCACCTTAAATAAAGTTGCTTGTTTATTATGAATTACCATAAAAAAAAAATAAATCAAAATCTAGGCCACTGAAATAATTTTTTACCAGCTGTTCCCTCCATTCTCAGTCCCCGGTGGAGCCTAGGAGGCTACTCCAGGGGTTCCCAGGCTCAGCCACTGCCAGGCTTCACCCCAGACATCAGCAGCAGAAGCCTGATGTATGTATGCGGCCGAATTGTAATTTTCCTTCCCTATAGGGGGCAACCCTTCACCACTTCAGTGAACGAGGGGCCACCACGTCTAGGTTCAGCCCCAGAAACATGCAGCATCACCACAGCATAATGAAATCAAAGAGGGGAACAGATTTCAGCGCACGTCACAGCAGGTCAGTGCATTTGCTTGGTAGTGTGCTGCACAAAGCTCGCATAGTTGCTTTTTAAGTTATTTTTAAATCTGTTGCCAAACCATGCTGTTGTACAGCCCAGCTGAGCGGAGAACCTGCAATAAACAGCAAAGTACAAGATCTCTTAGATTTTGTAGGGGAGGACTCATCCTATATATTTTCAAGGTGTTCTTTCACACTGCACCTTAGGTTACGTTAATGTTAATTTCACTTTGCTTCGAGATTAATCTATTTAGCATGCACTTTTGACTCTGCAAGAGTTTTGGTTCGTTCACTTCAACAGATAGACAGTGGTCATTAGCCTTGTGCATCTATAAGTATTTCTATTTTTCTTTAGCACAAGTACCTTCAAGAACTGCTAATGAGAATGGCATAGACCCTGAAAATGCTCTCAATTCTTTGAGTCTCACTCACATCACATTACAAGGCTAATAGTGTCACCACTCCATTAAAATTTTTAAGTACTACAACCTCCAGAGCCAGTAATACTTAATGACTTAAACACCTCCTCTCCCTCTTCACTTTCTGCATGAAATACTTTAGCACACAGCAGCTTTTCTTTGGGCTGCAAACACCATTTATAGTTCTTGTGTGTAACAGTCCAAATGGTTTCCATTTAACTTTGTGTGTACCGGACGCATTCAGCTCAGTCAGAGCTAACAGTGGAACCCGAAGGACAAAATATCTTCTTTCTCTCTGCCCTTTACAGTACACAGGCATGAAAGCTGAGTATGTGTTGATATACAGGGACCTGAGGCACATCTCACTCACTGCAACAGGCAGTATTCCCATCTGCTTTTTCACCAAATCAAGGGACTTCCATCGCGCTTTTTAGTTCCTAGGGCTCTTCAGAGCTTCAGAAATATAGGCTGGAGTTGGAAGAAAGTCAGAAAAGTATCTGAAGCATCCTCAACTTTCATAGTACAGTATCTAAAGTGAGACAGCTGACCCCAACAGAGCGATTTGGGGTGGCGGAGATCAGTACCTGAAGCATATCATAAAGCCAACAAGGAGAGCTGGAAGCCTCGTCAGTGTGATTCATAGCATGTGGGGGAAACTGGGACAAGAAACAGATAGGTGTTGAGCTGGAGGTGTCTGGTAGGCAATAGGAAATGCCAAGCATAGAGCATATGTGAACTCCTGCTGGTTTTCAGGAGTATTGGTGTCCCTGTCCATGGCATTAGGGCACTTACCTAGGAACTAGCACGTGAAATATTCAGGCTTCTTCAAAGACCATACTTGACCACAGGCTCTAAAAATATCTTCCTGTTGTAGGGGGTCCATCAGGCACAATATAGGATTCCTGGTCTAAAAGAGCACAAGCAAGAGGGCCCTGGCCTTTAATTTTGGCATTACAGGTGGGAAGCTCTGATCTTTGCTGCTATGCTGGATTTTATCAGAGAGAAGATCCAGGCTTCTTCCTGCCAGAGTAGCATCCTAAACTCAAAGCTCACCCTCCTTTTCAGGATGCCCAGTAACAGCTGTTTCTACATCATGGCAATGCTACCTACCGCCCTTGTGCTGAAGCCAAAGCTGCTAGCTTACTTGGATCTCAGTCTTCTAGTTAAAGGCCTAAGAATAGGAGGTCCTATTCCCTTCATCATTCGTCTGGTGCAGTGCCAAGCAGACATATCTAATCCACAGAGCAAGTCAACAGCATGATATCCAGAGGCCTTCAGCTTCATCTGAGAAGAGAAAGAGGCTTGCTCGTGTCAGACTCATGCGGGTGTTACAGAAGAGGAACACAGGAGTTTAGGGATGAATCCAGCATGTGCAGTAGAGGCAGAGTGGAAAAGGGAGAAATCTGCAAGGAGACCCTTTCTTTAAGAATAAACCTCACAACAAACTAAGAAACCAGGAAACTCCTTTTCTGCTCTTTCTCTTCAGCATGATGCTCTGTCAACCCAACAGCCAATACCTAGCCCAGCCTCTGTCAAGTGATGGCAATTTGCCACTAGTGAAGTCCTGAGTTCTTGTGATAGTGGTTTGTCGTGGTTTAAGCCCAGCCGGCAACTTGGAACCACGCAGCCGCTCGCTCACTCCCCCCTTTTCCTTCCTCCCCCCGCTCCCGGAGGGATGGGGAGGAGAATCGAAGGAATGTAACTCCCACGAGTTGAGATAACAGCTCTCCAGTAACTAAGGTATAATACAAACCACTACTGCTACCAATAATAGTGATAAGAGGAATAACAAGGGAAAAGGACACAACCGCTCACCACCCGCCGACCGATACCCAGCCCGACCCGAGCAGCGATCTGGGCCTTCCGGGTAACTCCCCCCAGTTTATATACTGGGCATGACGTGCTGTGGTATGGAATACCCCTTGGGCCAGTTTGGGTCAGGTGTCCTGCCTCTGCTTCCTCCTGGCTTCCCCTCCGCCCTGGCAGAGCATGAGACTGAGAAAGTCCTTGGTCAGAGTAAACATTACTGAGCAACAACTAAAAACATCGGTGTTATCAGCGTTGTTCCCAGGCTGAAAGTCAAAAACACAGCACTGCACCAGCTACTAAGAAAGAGAAAAAATGACTGCTGTAGCTGAACCCAGGACATGGTTTTTATGAAAGGATGTACCAGGAATGAGGGCACACACTGCCATGTTAACATTGAAATCTATACAGCTGGGTGAACTTGGGCCTTCCTCAATTGCCAGTATGATTTCTCAGTTAGTTAGTTACTCTGTGGGCTGACTAACAGGGATGGGCATTTTAGGTGGGCAGGGTTTTCTTCAGGCTAATTGCTGTGGTTGGTTGCTGCTTTGGAGGGCTTTTCTCTATAGGCTGCTTGTGCAAGCATACCTGGAGCAGCAGGGGGGCTCCTTTAAAACAGGTAGCATAAATGGAAGAAGAAAAATTTCTACTAGCTGCTGACATGGTCCTCTTTATAATTTTTTCTTGACAGGATCTGAGTGTGCTGTGAGATACACT
This sequence comes from Nestor notabilis, assembly GCF_000696875.1. NCBI lineage: Eukaryota > Metazoa > Chordata > Aves > Psittaciformes > Psittacidae > Nestor > Nestor notabilis. Next base: position 58,546 of record NW_009939592.1, on the reverse strand, counting down.
TACAACTGTATTCACTCATCCAGGATTTAAGCTACACTAATATAGTTCAGCACAAATTAGTATGTTCATCTGAACTTCAGGCCAATTTTATTGTAGTGACACAGAAATAAAGTGACAGAAGCATCTGCCACAGTCTCAAGCACAGGACAACAGTATGCGTGAGCGTTTGAAAGACTTCTTAAAAACAGCATTCTTCCTTAGCTTATCTTGCTGTTTACTATGTTGGAACCAAGATTAAAATACTTTAGTGTTTACTGAAGCAGCATATATGGTATCTAACAGCATGTTATTTTGTGCACACTCTTTAACATTCTTTATTGCTTCACTCATAAGGTTTATTTGAAATCAGTGGAGGAATTCATCCCATCCACCATTTACTCAGCTATTATCAGCTACTGCAAAAGTGCCGTGTGGAGAATAAACACCAGTTATTTATGAGCTTTCACAAGCATGCAAACTCCTGATAGAAAATTACATTTTTAAGATCCTTTATTATTTATGGCACGTGTGTGTCACTTACACAGTTGCATTCCGTATACATGTTGCTCCAGAAGTAACCCTGGAAATAACTGTAGCTACCTGGTTTTACTTGGCATTTCAGTTGTTTTATGTTTGATTCTAGCCTCCTTCTCTCACTCCCACTCCCCACCCAAGCAAAAGTCCTTCTTTTGCTGGTAGCTGCGATAAGCATGGAGTTGATGGAGAATTATACTCTACCTAATGTTTTGTTCAAATCTTAGTCAAGTCAATGGGAAGCCTTCCTGTCAGTGGGTAAGGCAGATCATGAAATACTTCTCCCAAACACCAAGAAATTTCCACCGCAGAAGATCCGAAAGTGTTAGGCAGACATCGGTCAGGCAGAATTCAGATTACATTTAGACAGATGTAATCAAACAGAATCAAACAGAGGTTCCTGCTCAGTGGATCATGAGCCACTTCACGTGAGGATATCATTTGGCTTGATCTGAGCCACAGTCCAAAGCTCACCTACAGGAAATTCCTCACTGTCAGCTCAGTGAAGGAAACTTTTCTAAATTCTCCAGCTAAATACAGGACAGTGTTGTATGTTTTTCCGATATTTCCACTTATTCTGCATGACTTTTGAAGTTTGGTGCATTAGTACAGTTTATGTTCTTCTCCTCCACCTTTGTGAAGTTTTTCCTGGTCTTGCTACCCAGGTAGAGACAAGTGTATATATAGTACCTACTGTTTGCTTCAGATGAGCAATTTGAGTGGAAATGTTTAGTGCAGCATTATGTTTCATCTTCCCAGAACCTCAGTGACATCTCATATGGAAGACATGGTTTGCATCACATCTCTGTATATGTATTCCCAGGTTTGATTATCTGAGCTCTCAGAGGAAATAAATGTTAAGAGCTAGGTACCTTTCCTAAATAGCATTCTTATGCTAGTTTTGCATAATCAAGCAGCACCTTTCATTCTATAATATATTTAAAATATCTTTTAGACAAAGCCTAATTTGATAAGGCTGACTCTGCAGCAGCAGGGAGCATGCATGGTACATTGGGCTTTAGAGTAATGGTTTAGATCGCTCTACAGCATGTAGCACACATAAGCTTTGAAGCATAAAAATCATAAATGATTAACCTACTTGATTTCACATAAATGATAGAAATATGCTCTTCATGGTTTATTTTATTGTCTAAAAACAAAGACATTATCTCATGATGTGATGAGGTCTTTTTATGGTCTTCAGCAATGCTAGTCCATTTTGTTTTAATTGCCAATTTTTCACTGTATTAATTACTAATTATTATATATTTGTATATGTGATACTTCAATTATCATGATGTGATCATAACTGTTTGGATTTAATATTGTCTTATCGCCATGAGCTATTTCCACTACAAGCTGGACAGCCTTAAAAAAATTGGATCCAAACATTTTTCTTTTTTTCATGAAAAAGACTTTTCAAGTAAGAAAGAATCTTACTAAAACATCCACTTTGCAAGAAATAGTGAAGGGCCTTTGTAAGAAAAACTAAATCAGCATTGTTAATTTTCCTTGAAGCAAAGATTCAAGTCAAAATTTGGAGGAAGATATGATACTCTAAAAAAAAAGTTAATGCACACCAATATAGACATTTCCAATAGCAATTAATAAAACCCAAGGCAACACTTCCCAAGAACAAGTATCTTAAAAATGAAACATCCATATTTTTACATTTACCTATTTTAAAAGTGCTCCAGAAGCCTCATTTGGACTTTGAAAGAGGGACAGTCTTACGGGTTGTTATTTTCTTCAGGACCTACTGTCTGCTCGCTATGATAGTGTTTTTTTACAAGATCATCTTTCAGGACAGTGTATCCCTGCCTGGTTAGAATTAGCAAAGTTAAACCACATGCAAGATACATCAGAAGCACAGTTCTGTTTAGGCTCATGAGAATTTGAGGGTTTTTACAACTTGGCTATTTCATCCTCACAGTGTAATGAAATTATTTTCAGGGAACAATGAAATTCCTGAGGAATTTTTGATGCTTTACTTCATTTGATCTTAATCCCAATTGAAAATTGGCTACAGTGACTACAGGAATAATGAAGCTAAGATAACTGTTTAAGCTCTAGTTTTAAACACTGTACATATGGTTCACTAGTTTATCTCCTTCCCAGTCCAGAAAATAGGTGGAACCTGCTTGAAGACAACTGAAGCAATCAGAATACTCTAGAGACAACCCAAAACATGTCCCAGTATCACATACACTCAGCTCACTCAGAGAAATTACGGCAGTGCCATCTACAGAACATGTTCAGTCAGATATTGGTATACTATACCTGAGCCTCACCTTGGAGGCTTGATCTAACATATGCACCTCTCCTGCAAACCAAGAGGCAAAGATAAATTCCCCTACTTTGTTTGAAATGCTGTTGTTCTTGACCTCTGGGATATAGAAAGATTTAAATAAATAGAATTTCTCTTTCTGTTTGCTTTCCTGTCCTGGAGAAATATGTATAAATAAGAGATCAAAGCAGAGCTTCTTCCTCAGTGTCTCGGAGAACAGTGACTTAGTAAGCTCCTGGGACTTTGCAGCGCTGCTTCCTCCACTAGACTATACCCTGTGAGAGAGGCCTTTTCTAGTTTCATTTTCATTTTGGTGGTGTCTTTGAAAATGTAAATATGTCAGAATGAGTAGGTGGTAAATGGTTTATATTAGCTGCTGCAAGACATTTTTGCAGCCTTTTTAGAGTCACACAGTGCTGTCTGTGGCCTGATCTTGTCATCTTTCTGTAGGCTGCTGAATTCCCATGCAGCAGAGAAAAAGGAGTTGCAAACCTTGGCTTCAGCTAGCTCCTCAAAAGCCCCAACAAACTTTTTATTTGTTGTTTGTTTTTCAGTTAAGATTCTAGCAGGCAGCATGGTATTTATTAGTTTATTTTGTTTTGTTTGAATGTCTCGTCAGTTACCTCCTGGTATCCCAGCCAGGTGTGCAGATACAACTGAGCAAATAAGGTCCAGTGGGAAGATACTGATGGCTTTATAAGTTTGAAATACTCACCTGCATACTTAGGAGTGTAATGCTGACAATAAATATGATAATAGTTGTCACACATCAGTAGAGAGAAATGTTGTGCTTTCAAAGCACTGAATAAATTGCATTTCCCTTTATTTATTCAGTGCAATAGATGGCACAAAGATGGTAGAACCAACCAACCATTTTGACACGTTTACAAGGCTTTTAAATCATGAAATGGATTGTTGCAGTGCTGAAAGTATTTGGCAAATGCATTTTATGCACAGTACATTCTGCTTGAAGAGGCAGGCTTTTTAATTTACATTTGCTAGAAGCAACTATGACAAAGAAGGATTGTATGTCAAAGAAGCTACACCTTTGATACTAAACTCAGTAACCTGCACCGTTGCATCCAAGCTGCTTCATGTACAACCACACAAGTAAACAAAGAGGAGGCAACATGTACCAGACTCGTTTCATTTCCCACTGATTCTCACAAATAACAAGTAAGAATAAAATCAGACCTCCATGCCTTCATGACTGAGAATGGTAGCAAACGTCTTGATGGACTGCGACCATTTTACATACAGCACACATTTTATCTCACCTAACTTGAACTATCTAAAAGTGAAGCATTGCTAAGCACATCATCCATGTTCCTGTGTATGTAAGAGGTAACTCAATCCATTTATCTCATTCACCTATCCTTCTGGATATCAGAATTATAGGATGATTTGGGTTGGAAGCTTATCTAATATAAACCTATCTGCTTCTAGTTTAAAGCCATTCCCCCTTGTCCTATCTCCACATGCCCTTGAACAAAGCCCTTCTCCAGACTTCTTGTAGGCACCCTTTTGGTATTGGGAAGCTGCTATAAAGTTTCCCAGGAGTCTTCTCTTCTCCAGGCTGAACAAGCCCAACTCCCTCAGCCTGTCTTCATAGGAGAGGTGCTCCAGCCCTCTGATCGTCTTTGTGGCCTCCTCTGGACATGCTCCAAAAAGTCTGTATTCTTGTACTGGGGCCCACAGAGCTGAACGCAATACTGCAGGTGGAGTCTCATAAGAGTGGAATAGAGGAGGAGAATCACCTCCCTCAATCAGTTGGTCATGGGTTTATTTGCGTTGTAGTTACAGGCTAAATAACCATGGCATTTTGCCAACAGTAAATCTGTGGCTTTACAGAAAGTGTCTTGGTTGTATTTAGAACAAAACCCCCAAAATATCTGAGCACCTTAAAACAGAGGAAAATAAGTTTGGTATTAAATGGATTAAAGGACTGAAATTGTTAAAACTCAGTTTATAAAATGAACCAGGAGAAATGGAATATCAGGGATAGGTAAAATGTTAGAAAAATAGAAAAAATAGAAAATAGAAAAAAATAGAAAAATTCTCCAGGAATCAATTAACATGCACATATTTAATGTTCTCAAAGTTTAGACATGGTATGGTTCCCACTGAATTAGGCATGTATACATTATTAGCACACATCAAACTGCATTAAAGTAGCATTAATGGTTTGATTTAAAATCCACAGATGCCTGGCAGTTATATATCTTCACATCAAGGAAAGAAGTGAACAGAAACCTTTCCATGAGTTTCTAGTTCTGCTGACTAGTGTTACATACCTCACATGATTTCAGGGGACACTAAAATGAATTTCCCCTCTAAATATCTGTGGGATTTTGTGTGTTTGCTTGGCCTTGGGCTTTACAGAAAGGGGAAACAGTGCCAAGAGAAGTATTTGGGGCAGCCTTAGAAACCACATGCCATTGGCAGAACAGAGAATAACAGCTCTGAGCAGTGCCAGTGGCTGATAAAGACCTTTCTTCCACTGACTCTTGATGCAGCAGAGTGCACATTTAAAAAAACCAATGCTTTGTGAGTCCGTGTACTCTGCTGCCTGTGCATAGTAGGTCCTTATGCTAAATGGTCTTGAGAAAGTACTGTTCATGTGTTCATTGTGCATCCATTGCAGTTTGAGATTTACTGGGCTATATGAAGGCATATGGAGCAATTTTCTTCTCCCTCGCATATATCCCACATTAGTATCACTCACTATGCACTCCATTTCCCAGCAGAAGAGACTGCCCTCTTCATGGCTGTACCATATTACTCTTTAATATTAAAGAGCTATTTAATAAATTTTTCTACAGTACCCTTTTGTTTGTATTGTGGAACAGACACACACATAGACTCACTCTGTTCCTGGACCTCTTCTCACCACTGGCTTAGTTGCATTTGGTACAAGTCAGATACCAGTCTGCATTGCCCTAGGCTGCAGACTGGGCTTCACAACCTTTTTGTGGTCTATTCAGCTACTGATCCACAACCAGAAAAACTTATTTATATTACATGAAAATTTTGCAGCAGTGTTCTGAAGAAGGACAGCTTTTTTTCATCTCTAATAAAGTGTGTGATGGTGAAGAGCAAGGAAGACTGTAGAAAAAATTTTTGAAACAGAGATGCAGTAAACAACAGAATGAAATCAGAGAATTGTTTTAGTCTGATTTCTATAAGAACAGAGGCTTATCTAATTATGTGATCTGCATGAACACACATGAATTTGTCTGTTTTTTCCCCACATTGAATCTACCAGACATCTTCAAGCAAATTTGCCTAAAGGATAGGTACCTTAAAGATAGGCTTCTACAGGTATGATGGAATCACAGAATAGTTTGGGTTGGAAGAGACCTTCAAAGGTAATCTATTGTCCAACCCGCTGCAACGAGCAGGAACGTCTTCAACTAGATCAGGTTGCTCAGAACCACATCCAGCCTGGCCTTGAATGTCTCCAGGGATGGTGCATCTACCAACTCTCTGGGCAAGCTGTGCCAGTATTTTAACAACTGCATTGTAAAAAAATTCTTCCTCATGTCCAGCCTGGATCTCCCTCCCCTCTTTTAGTTTAAAACCACCACCCCTTATCCCATTGCAACAGACCGTGCTAAACAGTCTCTCCCCTTAAAAGGGGATTTTCATATTGGCCCCTTTTAAGAACTGAAAGGCCACTATGATGACTCCCAAGAGTCTTCTCGTCTCTTCTGCAGACTGAACAACCTCAACACTCTCCGCTTTCCTTCATAGGAGAGATGCTCTGTCCCGCTGATCACTTTTGTGGCCCTCCTCTGACCCTCTCCAGCAGGTCCATACCTTTCATATACTGAGGACTCCAGAGCTGGATGCAGTATTCCAGGTGGGAGTTCACTTGGGACTACTGACAGCAAGATGCACAAAGGTAGCCAGGTAAAGAAAGATCCCTTTTAGCTTCCACAGAAAAAATGACAGATATATGAATTAAACTCTTCCTAAACTGAAGAGAACCCTCAAGGGAAAACAGCGTTAGTCATTTTCCTGCACCAAAAGATGTTTCTTTAGGTGATCTTTTTGAAAAACAGCAGAGAATCATCATAAAGCTGCAGGAAACCTGCTTTACCAACTCTTCTCAAGGAACTGATTATTGTCTACTAAAAGAAATGTCAGGAATAAAAGTTTCCAGCAAACTATTGAATTCCTTAAACTAATTTAGAATACTGTACAAGCGAATTATTTTGCAAGTTTCCATCTACTGAAACAATAGCACACTCTTGTAAAGTATAAAACCCACAATCTGCTATTCACAAACTGGTGTTTAGATTTAGTGTTGGCTTGCATATCCAGACATGAAGCTTACCATAGTCTCCCTTGGTATAAACTAGCATCACTTCAACAAAATGGATACACACTTGTCTACATTAAGCAAGGCATTTAGTTTAAGATATTTGGCAAGAAATCCAAGAAAGAATATGAGCAGAAGGTCCTTGACCTGCTAGAGCTCAGTATTAATTACTTGTTTTGCTTTAAAAATGACAAAAAACAAAAAAACCTCCAAAATCCAAAAAAGCACAAACAAACAAACAAACAAACAAAAACACCCACCCTAAAAATTAAAATTAAAAAAAGAAGTGTCAAATAAGACCACCCCACATTGCTGCAAAAGAATACAGAAAATACTTTGCATTCTACTTCTCCTAGCATCTTCCCCTCAGGGCAAAGGTGATGGCTGCTCCAAACCCTAGTTTCTCCTCAAAAGCATCTTGCAGCAACCAAGAATCAATTTCTTATGTGTAGTTTCTTCAAGTTTTTAATTCAATATAGATGCTTGGTTTTCCATTGTTTTAAAATACTCTTTCCTGTTGCACACATTTTTCATTCCCTTGCCTTCTATGGTATATCTTAAAGAATCTTCTGCTTTCCTCCCCCCTACAGCTCCCCCTTCATTGGCTTTTTCCTGTTTAAATCATTGAGTTTTAAACTTTCCCTTCATCTGCCTACCCAGGCTTCCTGACAAGATGGCAACAAACGCCTGAGGGAGTCCAGAGGTGTCTAGTGCTACGTCAGGCAGGAAGCTGGAGATGTCTTGAGGTTCCTTCCAGCTTTTCATTTCTGCCATTTCCACTGTCTTTCTTCCTTGTCCCTGATTTATTTGGCCATAGATTACATGATCTCAAATTCATCAAAGTTCTTAAGTACATGTGCCATTTCATCCTGTATAGAAAAGTAGTCAGAGATGAACTTGAATTCCCTTGGAATGACTTCCTGAGAATCTCTGTAAAGCCTTCCTCCAAGTTCCCCCTTTTCTTCCTGTTTCTTCAGAATACCTCTTATTTCCATATCAGTTTGCATGTCAGACCTTCCAGCCAGTCTTGTTCCCAGTCATTCTCCAGTTCCTCCTTTTCCTGAGATCTCCTTTCCTCATACTCTACATTGCAGGATTATTTATTTTCACCCTGAACTGCTCCACCTATGTTCTCACTATCCAGATCCTATTGTTCCCATACTCAGAACTTACTGGCAAAGGATTACTGGGGATTAATGCAGCTCCAGTTGTGCAACCTACACCAAGCTGCCCTTCCAGCTGTCTCTCTTTCACTGCTCCTAACAACTGGTTTGGTTATTGGTGCCCAAGATGAGAAAGGAGCTGTAGAGGTCTTCAACCCAAAAGTGAGCAATGACAAGGAAGGCCAGGAAAGGGGCAATAAAAAAGGGAGAATCAAAAACTGAGGACTGTGATATAGGTTTGCCTATACAGATGCAGTAAAATAGGTAGCAGCAATCAGTCCTAGAGTTGCCTCCCTCTGTCTCCAGCAATGGGTGGCATTAGTTCAAATAAACATAAGGACTAAACTGACAATTGCACAACTTGAAGACTTCTCAGGGGGATATATACCATGAAAACAGGTGATCTTGAAAGATGTTTTTTGATTGTTTTTTCATTAAAAAAAATTAACAACAGGAACCCGAATCTAGTAATAGCAAATAATATTACTGTCCTAAGATATTACATGATATGTGTATCACCACAGAATAAGTTTTTGTGGTTCATTTTTAGACTCTTGGAAGTAAGATTTATGTTTAAAAAGGTAGGAAGGGGAAGGGTACTATTGATCATTGTTATAATAATGAGTCTTGTGCTTGCAGGTTAAACCTTTTAGTGCTAGGCAACAAAGACTTACTGAAGAATCTGCATCTCTGGCATAAGTACAAGGACATTAGACTGGCTCCAGGAAAGACTGAAATCTGGAAATAATTTTCAGAATTTGTGGGTTGACTTTGCTCCACCTGTGGGTTTAAGCTCTCAGTTTTAAATTATAATCATCAGATTTTTTTATTGTGTAGGGCGGTTTGGGGGGGTTGTTGTTGTGATTTGAGTTTTTTTAATATGAGAAGAACAATTAGTGATCCTTCTATCTAGTAAAAATGGGCTTCTAATAATGAAATATCAGGAAGATGATAATTGTGTTATACTAAGTGACTGATTTACCCTTCTTCATGTGGGCCAATTAATTGTAGTTAAAGATTGCCACTTCAGCACAGAGGTCGAAGACTAGGGTTTGTACAATCATTTTCTAAAGAAACTCTGAAGAGACAGAATGGGCTCTCTGCTCCCTCCATCATTTTATTCTGCCTCTGCATTGTTAGCAAAGCTTGTTGCTAAAATGCATAATTTGTGTGCACACAAGAAGCTTAATTTTGATCTTACAGACTTGTTATTCCAACCCAGAGCAAATAACAGCTACTTTAGGTAACCAAAAATTGATTCCGAGTCCTGAGGGCCTTCAAGGAGAAGTTCTTCAAGACCTTGTTCATGTGTGTTTAAATTCAGTTGACCTGTTCACAAGCAGGAGGATAGGACAGACCACATCATATAGAATTTGGTGCAACATTGCTAGAAAAGTGGCAAGTACTCTGCTTGGGTTCAGTCTTTACCTACAGGGGTAAGGACTAACTTTACCTACAGGGAAACTATTTCTGTGGCATGGCTCACACCATCCTGGCCTTTTAATTGCTTATTATTGTGTCAACATTATTTGCTATATAGGCAGAGAAACAGAGATCTCCCAAACACACCTGAGAATTAGAGGCACTAGGAAAACAATAATGCTGACAGTCATTCATGCTCCTGGTGAAGAAGGTGTGGATGGGAGCAGTAGCATAAGCAGACGTGAGACCTGGGTAAAGGAAAGACATGGGTAAGTTCTGGTGCTGATGGGAGGAAAGAGAGTGGGTATCTGTGAGTATTCCCTTGCATGCCCCAAAATGTACTCTGTAGGATGAAGTCAACAGTGCCAAATAGGAAGGATGCTTCCTGAATGACCTTGGGTATTGCAAAATGTAGAGTTTGTTGTGTTAAACCCTTTGTTTGTAGTATGCTCATTTTGTGCTGGAGCTCTGGTACTTGTACTCTGATATACATTTGTACTTGTTCTCTTGATATACATTTTCTTACTCTGAGGTTGCCTTCAGCACTTCTTAGCTTTTCACAGGAAGAAATTTAGTGCCAACTTACAGGAGAAATGAAACACAGTAAATGCCAGACAATCATCAGATAGGCAGGTACAGTACTTTCTCTGGAAATAACAAAACTACATAATGATGCATAAATAACTGTAAGATATAATTCAATTTAAACTAGCGGACAGCTAAACTAAATAAGGCTGCCAAGTTCTTATTTTCCAAAGGGACAACACTGAGGAAAAAAGGGAACGAGTGGAAAGAGTGACCGAAATTAAAAAAGTGAGCTCAAGAATTTGCAGGCTGAGAGAACATATAAAATGTGCAAAAGCTACCTGGAACAGGCAATCAAAGCACAGAGAAAAAAGTTATAAATGTGTTCAGGTTTGATTGATCCAGTTTAAGTGGATGAATCAGTTTAAAGCTAATCTTCAAAATCATCAGCTCAGTGTGGAGCAGCAGCCAAAAATACTAAGCAAATTTTGGGCATCATAAAGCAATTAACTGAGAACGATAGAGTCATTTTGCCACTCCAGAAACCCATGGTGAGTCTCCATACTGAGGACCAAGTACTGCGACTGGTGTAGTTGCATCTCCACAAGGGTGTCATGGAGTTAGGGAAAAGGTAATAACAGTCAGACAAATGGTCAAGGAAGACATAAAAAAGGCTGGGATGCTGCATTTGGGGAGAGGAAGGCTGAAAGGGACGTAATCAAGGATTTCAAAGTCATGAGGTGGTGGATAAGCTGAATGCAGAGCCCATCCACCCATACCTGTAGTATGAGGTCTAGGGGACATTAAGTGAAACTAACAGGGTATCAGTATAAAAGACATGAAAGACAGTGAGTACATCTTTGTACCAGGCAGTGAACTCATGAAACCTGCTACACAGGAGGTTGTGGACACAGAGGTGTCAGCAGGGTCAGAGAGGGATTAGAAGAATTCGTGAACTACAGACAGGTCCATGAGAGAATACAAAAATGTCTAGGCAAGGACATACCTTCTAACATCCCTAGCAGAGTAAATCTGGAAGAAGGGAAGCAGGGGGCAAACTGCAGAAGATGGCAGGTTTCGGTGTTCACCCTAAGTAGCATCTTCAACATGCACTGCTGGAGAGACAGCCTTGGGTGAGATGAACTGCAGCTCAGACCTATTCTTTATGTACTCAAAAATCAACTCAGAAGGTATAAGAACACTTGTCTGTGGTGTTGATTTGATCCCACTATAGAGGAAGTGGTAACTGCCAAAGTCAGTCTGAGTCAGAGCTAGTAATACAAAGGAAAACAAACTATTCTTGTTATTACTAGCAAATAAAACAAAGAAACAAAATAGATGTTAAAAATGCAGCAGCTGAGATTTGGGGTTACTGTATCAGCCACAAATGTGGTAGGACATATGAAGCCCTGAATAAAGGACAGAATTTCTGGAAGATGCAATACTACTATGTGAAGGACTGGTAAAACCTAAATACAGCTCTGCTTTGTCTTAGTTAAAAAAAAAAACAAAAACCAAAAACTTAACTTAAATGGGTATACGAGGGAATGGAGAGTCTAAATGAGGAGGTGAAACTAAAAAAGTGTGTGCTGGTCAGCTCAGCCAAAGAAAGCTTGGGAGGAGAGATAATTTGTTCTCTATAAACATATTAGTGAGGTAAATGTCAGAGGAGGAAGATGAGGTAATTAAACTAAAGGAAAATGTTGTCACAAGGACTAATGAGCAGGACTAATGAGCAGTGAAACATCCTCAGGCTGGACTTGAAGAATTTGATTCTGAAAGAGCTTTCTGTTTGGAGTAGGAGGAGGAAAACATAGTTTTAAGCTGCTCCTCAATCAGCCTGTGAAAGGAATAACACAAGGTGGAGATCTGCAACAGCAAAGGACCAGACCTGATGACTCAAGAGACTCTGTCCTTTGCCATGTCCCTTGCTCTCAGTGTCCCTTAATTGTTGGACACTGACATCAGAGTGCCAAGTCCTGTGGGATTTCCCATGTCATGGGCCTTGAGGAAGGGGAGGAGCAGCTGCCTATTATTTTGCACAGCTGCACCATCAGGTCAGCAGTACCTCATGATTGGCAGTGTCAAAGGCAACTGACTAATCAAGCATGAGGCTTTGAATGGCTTTACCCGCTGCACCCTAAAATGGACCTCATTAGCAGGAGACTACAGCATGTGATGTGAATGAGGGATGTCAAAGACACTGGACACCACATGATATACCTTTTCAAACCCAAGGTCACGAGCAGGTGTACTGAAAACCTGTATAGTATTGTCCTCTCGCCATTTCACTGTTGTCCTTTCAAGGAGTTTGGGGGGTTCTCCACTCAAAGCTTGCTTTCTATTCAGTGTTTCTGCTTTTTCCTCTGTTCTCTTTTGCTGAACCATTCTCACTCCCCTTTTTATCCCTACTGCTTCTGCATCCAGAGGTAAGCAGAGATGCACTAAATCAACCTGATAACTCATCCAGCTTTGGTTACAATCTTCCTAAGCTTTCATATTTACATGTCAAGAAACAGAGGGAAAGAAACAGATGGAGAGTCTGCTGAGGAAGTTCTTTAAGCTTGCACTGCTAAAAAAGAAAGCACAATATATTGAATATTGCCTATATTTTAAAATTATGATAATTAAAACTTCACTGCTGTCTCCTGTGTTACCTGGAATATTGAATAATACCACCAGAGTTTCAAGCTTTTGCTTGAAAGCTGATTGTTAGTTATTTTCAACACCCTCAAGGCAGTAGTTTAACATTGTGTCTCTCTCTTCTTTTTCCCCATGAAGTTTTCATATTTCCAAGTCACTGAACACAGTCCCATGATTACTGCTGTTTAAATATATCTTAATGCAGAGCATTTAAGATCTACAGGACCATAATTAATTCAACCCACACAATAGTGCTTTGAACACCAGAGTGCTAGGGAATAATGTAAAAGCCACACATTTGTACCTAATTAACTAATTTTAGGAGCCTAAGAAATCTGTTCAATATTATAGCCAAAGGCCTAGAAAGCCAAGTTTTCACTGCTGATATGTGAGCCTTTCCAACGTTCCCATCACCTGTACTGTTGCAGTCCCAAGAATGACATCTGTACAAGTCTGCCTAGGGTGTCACTTGAATCAGAAGATGTGCAGAAGATATTCCAGCTGACTATTAGTCATTCCCCTGCACTACTATCTGCTCTAGTCCTTCCAGGCAGGAAATGATCAGCCTAAAGAATGATGTAATGTATCTGTCTATGATGCAACCTATCAAAACACATGGAAGGCTGAAAGTTTGCATCTGGTGCCATGGTTTCTATTCAGGCCAGATGTATGTGGTCAGAAAAGAAATGAAGTGGATATCAACATGTAAGTGTTGCAAGTCCCTCCAACCACTAATAAAAAATGGTATTAGCAAAGGTGTTGTTAGATGTATGGATCTAAAAAAGGAAAAACCTGTTACAGTCAGCAAGTAAAGCAGATACTGGAAAATTACCAACAGGGTAGAAACCCTATTTCTTTTGCCTGACTTCATAGAGGAGCAGATCTGTGATGCAACTGTTTTCAGCTCTCTGTCAAATCACAAAACTGAAGTTGTCATACCTTTAACAATAAAGAGAATAACAGCCTTTTAAACTCTACTCAAAGTGTCAGGTCCTCACCCCCCATAGCCACCCCACCATTAAATCAACAGTAAAGGGTCACTGATTTCCAGGGCAACAGGAATTTGTTCTTATTTGAATGTGACATTAACATGGATATACTGTTCTCAGGAGAACTGACTGCTATGGGCCAGAGCTGGACATTGATTTCACACCACATTCCCCATTGATCAGGCATGGTAGGAAGTCTGTTCATTGAATTGATAGCAGGATATAGCTATACAGTATTTGTTTTCCTTTTAATATACAGCTTCAACAGCAAGCCATGCATGAATTTAATAAAAGAAGATAATAATCTATTCATTCTAGGAGCTATAGACTGAGCCTGGGTGGTTATCAGACCTGCCTTCACTGCTATAAATCATGTCAAAAAGGAGACTCATTTTAGTTTTACCAGTGAAAAGAATTCTTCTTTTTCAAATATAGAGAACCTGTGCTTTCTCCTCACTCACAATCAGTAAATAGGGAATTGTATTCATTTATGGTTTATCAATGTAAAACAATCAACAGAAGAGAATCAGACCTATTGTACTGTTAGAACCAAGCATTTGAAGACAACAAAATAGCTCTAAAGAGTAAATTAAAGTATTTGTAGTATCAGTTGCAATGATCCTTAGTTGTTCAGTACGCTCTTTCAGCTGTTGATTCTTATTTAGGATTGGAGGATTTGTTAAGGTCATTTTACAAAACAATAAAAGGAGATGCTTTGAATATGTTATGCCTTCTGTTGCAGGAGAGTTATCATGGGTAATAGAGAAAATGGGCTGATGTAAAAGCCATTGACAACCCTAAGGGAAAGTGAATGGGTGATACTATTTTTAACAGAGTGCTGTGTTTGCAGGTCAATCTGTGAATAGATTGTTAGCAATAATTTTCTGTTGGGCACTTGTTTGTAAATGACGGAAATTAGGCAAGAGGAATTACATCCACAATGCTTTTCAAGAAGATCTGTACTTCTAAAACATCACTTGAAAGTTACTTTCTACATGCAGAAGTGGCTCAAATTATTCAGCTCTTATTTTTTACTCAGGGATCATCAATAAAGCAAAGAAGGGGACTCTGGGTGCAGACTGGGATAAATAAGATAAAAAGCTGAGCTGGCACATGTGAAGAGTGTAGTCTAGCATACAGCATTCTCATTTCATGGCACAACAGGATAGCACGGCTGTTCTTACTAGCATAATTAAACATCAGAGTTTTGGTAAATTATGTCATCTCTTCTTTCTCCTTTACCAGCTCATGTGGAAATAATTAAAGTTTTGCTTTCTACCTTACACAACCTACCAAATTCAATGTGGTTTTTGTGTAATGAGCCTCTCAGAACAGTGCAGAATGATATCAGATGGTTGCTAAAAGATATGTAGGGCCTGGAGGCTGCTTACTCTTATCCCAGAGCATGGCGCTCCAGCAACATTACAGTAACAAAAGTAGTGTCTATCTAAAGCAATATATGAACAATGTAAAGAAAAAAATCTAACTGTCCCTTAATCATAGTATTCTAGTAATCCTTTGTGCTTATTTTAGTGATTTCA
Organism: Nestor notabilis; assembly: GCF_000696875.1. Taxonomy (NCBI): domain Eukaryota; kingdom Metazoa; phylum Chordata; class Aves; order Psittaciformes; family Psittacidae; genus Nestor; species Nestor notabilis. The sequence goes on along the minus strand of NW_009939592.1, from coordinate 43,139 downwards.
ACCCAAATAATAGAAATAGAAATAGAAATAGAAATAGAAATAGAAATGTTTGAGAAGGAAATTCAAACTTACTCATAGATTTATTTCCCCGTGTTTAGTTGATGAGGAAAAATAGAAAGACTGCTGTTTGGTTACATGAAATTCATTCCCCCAGTCAGCAAAAAGCATAGAAAATAGTAACCGCCTAAAAAGAAGCAATGACAAGTGAACAGAAACTATCCAGGATGGCAGGCTACAGAAACTGGGGCAAACTTGCCAATTTCAGCACTATTCATCCTTACCTGATGTAACTCCAGAAATAGCTGAGACACTGGGAAAGGTGAGGTGGGGCTCTGGGGTTTGCCCTGTGCATAATGAAACATTCAGAAGTTTTGTGAAGACATCTTTGGAAAACGTGCAATTGAAGGAAACAGTGAAGGCAGCCCATGAAAGTCCTGCCATGGAGCCAGTGGTGGCTGGGTAGGGCAGAAAACGTATTGGCAGCATCATGGGTGATGTCAGCACAATTCAGAGGATCGGGGACAGTGAAGGAAAATTCTCTAAATGAAATGCAAAACAGAGAATAACATGGAAATAAAGCAAAAAAACCAAAACAAACAACAACAACGAAAAAATCAAAGTGTTTTCATTATACAGAATATTAAAACAGTTTCTGTACCAATATAAATGATTCGTCGAGACCAATATGTGGCAGCATCATCTCCTGTTATTAGTGTTAGACACAATCAAAAGACAGTTGTAAACCTGCTGCGTACTAACCTGCATAAGAGCTTTCATTTGCACGTATCTATATACTTTTTCTTCTGAGACTCACAATGTTTGAGACCAGAAGAGAACCTTATGTGGCTTGACCATCCCTACCATTAAAATCTATCCAGTTACTAAACCAAACACCTAGTAATTGTCTAAGAAATAACTTATACTCAGCTAAAACAGAGATTCTCGAAAGATCTTTTACCTTGGGCTGAAAATCTGGAGAAATGGAGAATCTGTCTGTCCCAGGAGCATATTCCGACATTTAATCATAGTGATAGTTAAAAAAAATACATTTAGTCTAACTTCATCTGGCTTCAGTTTCCAGCAATTGATTCTTCTCAGGCTTTTCTTAGATTGGTTAAAGAGCTCTTTAGTACCTTTATTTTCTCCTCCTGAAGGTACTTACACACCATACACCACAATCTTTATACTACTCTGATAAGATTCAGCTCCTGAAGATCTATTAATATAAGTAAGGCTGACTGGACATAAGACCTGTGTTTTGCTAGGTCTTCGGAATTCAGAGATTTTTTTTCCTACTATAAAATAAAATGGAATTTCTGTAACCCACAACTCTAAAAGCAAGATTTTTTCCTATTTACTTCCAACTTACAGGTGAATTGTTTGATAGCATTAAATGTACCAGCAATATATAGATATCTAAAAGCTTCCATTTATCTTACCTTCCTTTTGATGACTGTCATTGAAGATGAGCACTAAATTGACACTATTTTTTTAGCTATGAAATAAAACCTATAACATTTGCCAGACAGAGACAATGTGGTACAACGTGATAATACAACAGTGGCAGGAATTTAATAGTAATCCTTTTGCAAGTGGGTCCAAATATCTCCCTTATTAGTTCTTCTCTTTTCCCACTTAGCGCCCTAATCTGTGCCATAGTTTTTTTGCCTATGGTTTCCTATGGAATAGCTCTACATTTTTTATAGTTAGGGACTAGTTCTAGGGGGAAAAAAGAACAAAGCTTGAAATTAATGTCAAAAACCTAGAATTTAGGTATGTGTCTTCTATGATTATCAATGGGATTGTAAGGAGATGACTGAAATATCCCATATTTTCAGGTTTTAGTGGGTTTTTTTTTTCCCCCTAGAGTATGATTTTTCCTTAAAAACATCTCTATCATTATCTAAAAGGAAATAGGAGTGTAGAATATTAGATTGTTTTAGCAACTCATGAGCTCACAAAAAAGTTTCAAAAAAATTCCACCAATATATTTTCTGAATTTTCAAAATGCTCTGAAATTCCTTTGCTACTCAAAATCCAACAGGGAAGCATAAAACCATCCAAACAAAAATCAAACAACCAAAACCCTGTTCTGAACATGGAAATAATCCAAGAACCATATTCTTTTTCTCATAGTTTTCAACAATTGCAAACTCTTAATCATTTTTGTCAAACTGAAGTACCAAAACATTAGGATTACTAAATCTCAAATTACTTCATCATTAACCTTTAAACTACAGCGTAGAATGGATAAAGCTAAACAACATGAACTGATAGATATCAAAATGTCTTTTTAAAGAAAGACTTTTTTGCTGTTGATAACTGGGGTGACTTACGATGTGATCTAAATGAAAAACAAGCTAGTGCCTAAAAGTTTTTCCTGGTAAAGTACTCCTGAATAATAAAAAACGCACTTCTTCATTGCTGTAACACATCAAAGGGGGAGGGAGAGATAAAGAGAAAATTTTAAGTGTGTCAATAGTTATGTTTTATATCTAGTGAAACCCACTAGATTTAGTTAGAAACAACCCAGATTTAGGCAGAAGAAAAGCTCTTAATTTTAGATACAGATCCATACCTACATGTGTTGAGGCGTTTCTTCTCTAGAAGTTGGTTCCAAACCATCAGTCTTAAAACTAAATCAAAGTAACCATATCTTAGCCATGTATGCAAAATCACGCAAAAAAAAAAAAAACCCAAAACCAAAACCAATAAACATTTCCCTGCAATATGCAGACACATAAGTTAGCACTACTAGAAACCACAGTAGCCAGTGATGTCAAGGATATAGACGGAAAAAAGGTTTATAGAAAGAAGATACACAAGATTGTCTGAAGGCAGGAAACATGCAAAAACACTGGACTAGATCTGTGAGATGCTGAGAGTCAGAAGCTATTTTCAGGGGTATGATGGAGAATGAGCTAAGGGCAATGTATTTTGCAGTTGGGTATTTGGGTTCTCCCTGCCGTACAAACTAGGATAGACTTCTATGAGACATAAGAAACCACAGGAATTGCATGACTGAAGCTTGAACACTACCTTTTACTACTAGCCTTTTTCCATCCACTTCTACCCAATTAAACCAGTAGAGTACAGTTCTAGATCCATGCTGTTATTGACTTCAGTTGGTGCATTGGTGCACAGCCTAATCCAAAAAACCCCAGACTTTTGGTAGCTCTTCGAAGCCTAAAAAAGCACAGATATTTAATGCCTACCATATTCAATAGTAGTTTGGCACCTGGCTGCTTTTGAATATCATCCTCAGCATTTACCTGTATCTTTATACTTCTAAATGTATTTTAAAAACCTGATCCAATAAAAAAGAGGGCATTAAATGATACCTCAAAAAGACTGTTCAGAGGAATTTATAATCCTGGCATACTTTTGCTACATACAGTTCTCCATATCCTGGGTCACGACAGCTAAACACAAGCATGTCTTCTGCTGCCTGACAAGGGTCTTCTGTCTCCCTCTTTTGGGTTGCCTGGGCCTCAGAGACTAGTTGTGCTTATAGCAGTTTCACAGCTCCTTTTTTAAAGGGTATAATCTTTGATGATTGTTTGTTTCTCAGGAGGAATCTCATGTATCATGCTTCTCATGAAAGAAAAAAAAGCCTCAAGACAAATTGGAGCTTTGTTGTAAAGGGCTATGAAGAACTGTGTCTTTGTTATCAGTACATAGGGAGCTCTGCCACTCCACTTCAAAATCAGAAACTCTTCCCTAGCGCCAGTGACTTGTAGCTCTTGCACACTGGCAGAATGGAGTTAATTCCAACAGAAGTGATTAAAGAGTTGATTTAAAACAGAATCATGGGATCCCTTAATATAAGTGTAATACATATTTCCCCCTGTGTAGCTGTTTTCCTTATAGAAAACATAATTTTATCAAAATAATTGTCAGATAATACTGACCAGTGACCCCATTACATAGTTCATGGTGTATGAACTGAACCTGATTATTCTGTAATGTCAAAGTGGCACCTTGTTCATCTTCTACTTCTTCTATGTTGGTTCATTATGATGACTGATACACCTCACTCCTTAAATTTTGTCTATTTTACAAAATCAATCATGTCAGCCCCCTGCTTTCTCCCTGAGAAATTAATATATCATACATTTCTTGCAGGGACAGTTAACATACCTTTTAAATGTCACTGTTCAGGTTTTGCTCCATGAGACCTATAGGATTATAGTTGGACATATCAAAATCTCATGCAATTTTCAGAGACACTAATTGCAGAGAATGCAAGTAAGCAAACAGCAAGGTACTTAGCTTGTGTGAAAGACATGCCAAATAATGGAGGTGCTCAAAAACTTCTGTGAAGTTTACATTTCAAAAGCTGTGGTTTCTGAACATCTCCCACTGTACAGATAAGTGAAAGAGGAAGATCACTTTTCCAAGTGACCATCGTGCAAAACCAGTTCACAGTTTACTAAGTCCATTTCTCAGCAAAAATGTCCTGGTCAGACAACATTAATTTAACTGCTAATGAAGGTAGCAGTCAGTGGATCAGCATGTGCTAAGGGAGGAGGAGAAATGGAGAAAAAAATAAAAAACACTTCAAGAAGGAACTCGTTAAGGAGTGTACCTTTGTTAGAGTGCCTCCTTTTAATTATTCTACAGAAAGCAATCAGGTTTGGACATATCTTTTGTACTCAACCTATATTAAGTCTTTCATTTTCCTCACCAACTTAAAGCAATGTCCTTTATTCTTCCCACTTCAAATGAAATATCCACATCATTTGCTAATGCAGGTTGTTGGTTGTCAAAGCTTGTAAGGGTCCTTCAGTTTTGGACAACTCACCCACAGAGCCTTAGGCTTCAATCGCTGAGATGTAATAAGGCAAACTATAATATACAACCCATGAACAGACTCATATCTATGGAAAAAAGGTTTCACTTCCTAATGCTTATATAGCTCAGGGTAAATTCAACTAAAATCCTGTCTGACTCTGACATAGCATGAAAGTAATTCTTATTCATTGGAAATTAGATGGTAGCAGGGAAAAAAAATCCTTATTTTATATAAATATAAGAATTTCCCCTAAAGTGGCTTTCATTTTGTCCTGGGGGAAAGGAGGGAGTTATAGGAGGATCTTATTCCATGTTTTGTTCTTTGTGTGTTCATGTTCCTTTTATTTTCTTCTGTGATGTAGTGAGGGCGGAAATTTCCATAACACTACCTTAACTAACTTTACCGCCCTGATCTCAAAAAATAAAATAAAGGTGTTCATAGTTTACCGTTCCTGCTTCTACTTTCATGTTACAAAACTAAGGAAAGATATTTCATGAACACTCTATATCCCGTACATCCTCATAACAATTCGGCTCTAAAATCATTTCTATTTCATTATTTTGTGTGGTTTTTTACCTGTTATTCAAAGACGAAGTTTGTACCAGTCATCAGTGTTAATGTCCAAATTCAACTCCAGGTTCTCCTACTTGAGTTGAAAAAGGCAATTTCCCAGTCTTTTTTTTGTTTCATGGCAAATATTGATCTTTTAATAGCCACATTGTTGAATCTTCTTCCTATTCCTTATTTCTCATATCAGGTATTACATTCTGCCCCTTAGATGTCCCAGGTCCGCACGAAGGCTTGGCTGATGTAGAGTGGGCTACACCATGCTGAGTTCATTTACATGAATAATCCTAGGGCTTTCCATCAGACTGTTTGTGTCAATAAGGCAAACAAGTTTTGGCCTGTCCTGAACATTGTTCATTACAGATTGCAACAGAGCAGATGTAATTATGTGAGTGAGAGAAAGGCAGTAGGACCAAATCCTAAAGGCAGGACATCATTAAGATTTCACAACAGGCACATTTTCCCAAGGGATCCAGAGGAAACAAGAAGCATGGATTTCCTGAGGCCAGAGTCCTTGTTTGGCTTCATACATCCAAGTGCATTCTTAATTGCAGCATTCACTTGAAAGGCATAAAGTTCCTTGGGAGGTGAACAGAATTTGAAACAGATCCTAAAAAAATGTCCAGTCTCGCATCCTACACAACATGGAACATGCACTGGAAAAGAAAATCTCAGAATGGTCAGCTTTGGATATTTACCACATGCAATTTTCTCTGGATAATAGGCAAATAAATATGTGCACTGCAAGTGAAAGCAGTTGCTGTGTGCTTTCATGATCCAGGCATTGTTAATGAGAAGAACTTAGTCTGCAGGACAACTCTGAAACAAGTTAAGAAGCTTTAAGAGTGAAAGCAATCAAAGCTTAACACATCCAACAGAAATGGAAAGAGGTACTGGCTGGGCTTAGGTTTAGATTCATTACAGGATCAAGACTCAACAAAATACTTTGCCTTGCCTTAACATGACAGCAAATTCTTTATTGCAGGTTGGAAATGGCATTCAAAGCTAGCTAGTCACATCTTTGGGTAAGGAAAGTCAACACATACACTCAGTCCAGGTCTGTTTGGGTTTTTTTAATCTAGTGAAAACTGAAGGCATTAAGAAAAAGACATGCTGATTTGCTTTAATTAAACACAAATGCTTCAGAAGTTACTCCTTGAAGTAGGAAATTTCCTGCTAGAAAAAAAAATCTTGAGAGAATTGCCCCATTATGTCTATGTTGGGATAACTAAAATTGATCATATATCACAACAACATTACACCATCACACTGCCATCTGAGCTGCTTTGCAATGAGGAAAATCAACATTGTAGCTCTGTATGAAACTGTGCTATGTAGTTTTATAAACACACACATATACCACATGTAGGTGTAAGACAAATAAGGTCCCAGGAACTACAGCCAAATTCTGATTTGATAGGGAGCATCTCTATTGGATTTAATGTGGGAGAACGCCTGTGTGTGAATCTTGCTTAGGACTGTTAGGTGGCAGTAATATTTCTGAATTGTTCCACTTCAAACTTTAATCAAATCCACTCCTTTGTGACTATAATACACTGCTTCATAATAATGAAGCTTAATGAACAGAATTAAAAGTTGATTAATCGTAAGCACAGTTAAACACAGAAATGCTTTTCTTCTTTGTCATAAAACCTGTCTGCTGTTAAAAACTTGCCACTTGCTGTCCTCTCTGTCTTTGGACTTTTAAACAGCTTTATGGGCTATTCAATTTCTGCCTGCAATTCAAATCCAGTTTCATTTTTGTCCTCCTTGGGCCTTCATCCTCCTGCACCTCCACTTTCCTTTATCTAAAGGCAGAAAGCCACATCAAATATAGAAAATCTGTGATACTTACTTAACATTGCCTCAACCTTTTTAATGTAGCTTGACAGAACTCACAGTGTAATGACAAAGGATGGTGTTGTCCTCTGTCTTTGCAGAGGTTCACGCACAGCTGTGTTATTCACTACCTCATTAGCTGATTTTGTAAGAGTGTGGCACTGCCTTACAACTAATGAGATCCCAGTTCAATCCTCAACAAATTTCCACCTCTAAGCATGGGAAAAGGAAAAGAGGTTTTCTGCATCAGAGGAACAAGGAAGATAAATAGCTGAGGGAAGTGAAATATTGAAACGAGAGGAAAAAGATTGATTTTGCTGGGAGAAAAATACTGGAAAAAATAATGTTGCAAGTTTTATGCAGCATTAAGTACAGATGATTTTGTCTGATTTTGTCTTCCTTGAGTGGCCATACCTAGATCATGTTCCTCTCATAATCTTATAAATGACAATTCAGACAAGGTTTCCAAAGAAGTGTATTGAGCAGACATGTCCTTCAAAAATAGCTGCTGTGAAACATCGCAATATATTTACATGCCTATGTGCAGAAGACTTAAAGTTAGGCAGATACTGAACCTTCTTAAACTCTTTGGAAATCCTCATCTGGGATATACTACCTGTTGAATACTAACTAAATCTGACTGAAAAATTATATTTTAAGATCCTAAGTCACTTGGTCAATAAGGAAAAGAATTTCATACTTCAGCAACTATATGTCTACTGTCTTTTTTCCAGGAAGGAAACATAATTTTTCAAATACTTTCATTCTCCAGACATCTAAAGGAAAAGAAGTAGTTCTAAGTAAACTATTTTCATTTTCTTATCAGATCTTCACACATATGCTGGTTCAAAAAGACCCAGAAAGTTAAACAGAACATTGAAATTTAATTTTAAGAGTATAAAGATATATATGAACAATACAGATTCCTGAGAGATTAAATATCTCATGTATGTATTTCTCAAAGCTCTAGAAAACAGACAGATGGTATAAAGTCTTAGCAAAAATATAAATGTAGTGTGTCAAGTGAAGAATAATAGTGATTAGCTGTCCTGGTTTCAGCTGTAACAGTTATTTTTTTTCTCCTGCCTAGTAGCTTGTGCAGAGCTGTGTTTTGGCATTAGTCTGAGAACAATCCTGATAACACATCAGTGTTTTCAGTTGTTCCTAAGTAATGCTTACTCTTATCAAGGACTTTTTCAGTCTCTCATGCTCTGCCAGTGAGGAGGTGCACGGGAAGCCAGGAGGAAGTAGGCAGGACACCTGACCCAAAGTACCTAAGAAGGTATTCCATACCACAGCACATCATGCCCAGTATATAAACTGGGGGGAATCACCCAGGAGGGCAGATCGCTGCTTGAGTCAGGCAGGTGGTGAGCAATTGTATTGTGCATCGCTTGTGTTTATTGTTTTTTTTTCTTTCCCCTTTTAGTTTCATATTCTCTCCCCTTGTTGTTTCCCTTGTCATTACAATTAGTAGTAGTAGTGGTAGTAGTTTTGTATTATACTTTAGTTATTGGACTACCCTCATCACACCCCGTGGGGTTTACGTTCTTTTGATTCTCCTCCCCATCCTGCTTGGAAGCAGGGGGTTGATGGTGAGGAGAGGGTCAGTGAGTGGCTGCATGGTTCTGAGTTACCGGCTGGGCTTAAACCACAAAATTAGCTTAACAGAATCTTGGGTATGCATCTTTTATACTACGTGATGTATTGGGAGTGTGTTTTACTCAGGTTACAGGATTAAACCAGTAGGAGGCTTAATTTGAATTAATATACAGGTTCACTGGGAGATATTGATAGGTTAAAGTATGATTCCTTGTAATATGCTGTTTTATACATCTACAGTTTAGTTGATGGGGAAAATGAGCTGCATAGCCTAAAATTATACAGTTTTCTTGAAATACATGTAAAAGAAGTTTTGAAGAAAGCATAACACAACAATTGCTTTCATAAATCCAAATGCCAGTTCATGTGGTGCATGAAATTGCTGTGGTTTTCCTTACTGTGCACTCTATCTTTAAAAGTCTAGGAGGTGGCTGCCATTTTTTAAGACAGATTCAATATGTGCTGTGCTGTCTACTGCAAATTTGCCTTTGTTGGGTTTTTGTTGCTTTTATCTCCAACACGCACTATGCACCTCCCAGCAACGATAAGCAGACCACACTAGTGGCAAAACTAAGGCTATTCAAGAAGCATCATGCAGCTACCACATCAGGGCATCCACATGGATTTCTGGGTGAGCTGAAATAAACCTACAGAAACCATAGAGACCAATACACTGCTCATTGACCCTCAACCACTGTGGAGTTGGGAGTACACCCCAGTCAAGTCATTGGTATCTTTTCTGAAACCTCTCTCCAGACTTTCCTTTTACCTTTCCTCTGATCTCTCCAATACACATATTGCACCCAGGAGCCTTCAGAGGATTTAGGTATGCAGCTCTGAATGTTGGTTACCTCTGAAGATTGCTTACTTTGCTAGGACAGTGCTGAAATCCTTTCTTTCCATCCCAGGGTTCACATTCCTTTCACAGTTCAAATACAGGGTATTAGTGCACACCCACTTGACACTGAATACCAAAAGGGCTAAAAAATCATACTCTTGAAGTGAGATGGCAACAGAAGTGGCCATTATCCTGTAAAACACTTTCAATCTTCTAACTATTGGGAACAAAAGAACATAGGGATGCAACGAACTCTCGTTGTCCCCAGAGTGCCAGGTGACTAAACCAAGTCATAGTCAATCTGCAGCTATAGAGAAATACTGCAAATTTGCTCCAGCAAAATGTCCTGCTCAACATTCGACAGCCTGGCTGAGTGTTTCCTGTTAGCTCCTTACACTGTGAGTGCCATTGTTATTTCGTGAAAGAAAATGAAACCATGTTAAGTGCACGGGTAAAATGACAAGCATCTTACTGTTCTCTAAAAACCTTCCCTGATTGCATGTCACTCACTTTAAATTCTGATTAAAAGAGAGCATTGAGAATCTCAGCTGGGAATGTAAAAGGATAAATGGACTTATCGTCAGCTAAATTTTGCACAAACTACCAGGGTAGATAACATTCATTTCAGATGAAACTACTAGGGACCACCACCACCATGGTTAGCATACCCTCTCACATTGCATCATTTACAGTAAAGCATTGTAAATTTTTTTTAAAAAAAACAACACCTCTCATGCAAATAGAAGTGCTCTATGTAAAATTAAGGGTAGTAACAACATAGTGCAGTAAGGATAGCTTTAGATATAAGCCTGGAGACAGAGAAATAACAATATACACGGGAAACTGAGAAGCGTGGTCAGCACCGAGAGGCTGAAATCAGGAAGACACAGTGAGTCCTGTCTTGGCATGACTTTGAAAATACCTTGTTAGAGTTTAGAGGCTAAAGCAGAGTGGAGGACCAGCTGGGGACAAAACAGATTAAAGTAGGACATGGTCATGCTAATAATCAGTGTGAATGGATGATCTGCCCATTTTTCATTTTCAGATGGTTTTCATCAATTATCTGCAGAGACAGAAGAGCAAGTCTTCTGTATGGTGAAAGCCAACATGGGAAGACTTGCCAGGCAGTATGAGCTGAGACAAGAAGTAAAAATAAGCCTGTTACTGAAGAAGTTTTGGTGATGGCTGGGGTGCAGGATAAGAAAAGTAAATACTGAAAGCCTACACTGGGTCTTGAAGGTGGAAGACATGCAGATTGTCTTCTTAAATGCTTAGGACATGCAATAAAGCTTAACTGTTTTATTAGTCAAGGATAGAATAAGGCTCTCCAGGATGCTATTAATTTTTGAGGATATCCTGGAGCAAATGCTACTGTGTATTTACTTGATCTCAATCTCTTTCTATGCATTATGTTACTATACCAACACCCCAGATGTATTTGGCATTCATTGTCATTTTCTAGTAGTGAGCTAATGACACTGTTATAAAACAATGAGCAGCTGGTGGCACAATACAAGTATTATTCAACATGAATTATGAATGGCATGGAAGCACTAAAGAAAACTTTTCAAAATACATGTGATAATGTACCCCAATTCTTCTCCCATTCCCAGCTGCTGACTCACCTCTGAATGCTGCCTAAGCGAGGGAAGAGGCCAGCAAACAGCTCTGGTTTGATTTGGATCCCTCACTGCAGGGTGTGTATGTGGCACTAGAGCAGTTCACTGAAGCATCACACCAAAAGACTGATATTTTTTTATTCTAATTAGCCTGTGTGCCACTGGAGCCTTTTTGTTATTATCACACCCACTTGTAGTTGAGAGTAGGTAGAAGTGGTACAAAAGATCTGGACCTAAACTGTGGAATCCCTAGACTATCCTGCAGTAACAAGTAAAGGAAACATTTGGAGTTGCCCTACGACAACTGACTTAGCAGGGAAACACTGGGAGAATTTAATGTACTGGTCTTGGAAAAGGATGAAAGGAGAAATTTAAATCCACAAGCACCATGAAAAAGGCATGAGAGATGACAAGGAGGTTGCAGTACAGACACAATCCATGTCTGAAACTGGTTTCAGCTGAGGTTTGGTTTGTACCTTGGGATTCACTGGAATGCACTAAGGTGGACATTTAGCCATTAAAACGGTGGTGCATAGAGGGGGAGAGGACTGTCTGCTTTTGTGTTGGTAACTGCCACTAGAAGGAGACAAGTAATCCTTGTCTCTATATAAATTGACATAAGAATGTGTTCTGGTTTAGACCCAGCTGGTAACTCAGCACCACATAACTGCTCACTGACCATCCCTCCTTAGCCCCCTCTCCAAGCAGGATGGGGAGGAGAATCAAAAGAATGTAAGCCCCAAAAGAATGTAAGCCCCAAAAGAATGTAAGGGTTGAGATATAAGATTAGTCCAGTAACTAAAGCACAATATGATAATAGTGAGGATAATAGTAATGGAAATAACAAGAGGAGAGAATATAAAGTAAGAGGGGAAAGAAAAAAACCCAATAAGCCCAAGTGATGCACAATGCTATTTCTCACCACCTGCTGACCGATACCCAACCCAACTCGAGCAGCGATTTACTTTTCCAGGAAACTCCCCCCAGGTTTATATACTGGGAATGACGTGCTGTGGTATGGAATACCCCTTTGGCTACTTTGGGTCAGGAGTCCTGTCTCTGCTTCCTCCCAGCTTCCTGTGCACCTCCTCACTGGCAGAGCATGAGAGACTGAAAAGTCCTTGATCAGTGTAAGTGCTACTGCACAACTAACACATTGGTGTGTTATCAGGATTGTTCTCAGACTAAAGCCAAAACACAGCTCTGCATCAGCTACTAGGAAGGAAAAAATAACCGTTACAGCTGAACCCAGGACAGGATATATTTAATTCCTGTACCTACCCATAATTGGAGAAAACTAAATCAATAGGACTGCATCTCCCTGTTTGTAGCATGCTGCAAGGCCAGTGCACCTGGTGATTTCTTTGAAAGGTCTTATGTTTGCATTTTGTAAATAAATACATAAATAAATTAAGATGTCAAGAAATGTATGGTTTGTTCCTGAACAAGGGGCTTTTCAAAATGCATAGAGCTGTTTGTTTGGTTTTTTAAATGAAATTCTGTTTTAGAAAGATGATGAGAATTCAGTGGAAAAGCACTGTATTGATACAGTCAAAATACAGCCTCAGTTAAGTCTTTGAAAAATGGGGCCTTTAAGTTACACACTGAGGCCTTCAGCCTGCAAGGACTTCATGCATATACTTGCCTTTATGCATTGCAGTTAGCCCTACTGATGTCAAAGCAATGACTTTCACGGATGAAGTTATATTCCATGTGTCTGAATAGATCATAGCCTGCAAATACTGCATCACAATATCATTTTTTATATATACAAACGGTTAAGTGATTCCCTGCTCACACATTTAGATAGCCAACTCAGACAAGCAAACACGTGATTCAACAAAAGCTTAGTGTGAGCAGTCTTCTACTAGTGCACATCTTCAAAGCATCAACTTGTTTAATGATTGAAGTTGAAACAAGGAGTGCTATTTGATTTAGCCCATAAATGCTATCCTAGGAGAAAAAAGGGTGGGTTGTTTTCAGATAACCAGGTATAAAACTACCTCCTGTGACAGTTCTCTCCAACAGTGATCCAGCATGGAGACGAGGGGTGCTACCTTCATCTGTAGATGCAGGAACTTTCTGAAGGCAGAACAATGGATGGGTACCCTCCATTCCACAAGAGATATTAGTATGAGCTCAGAAACCTTCATAAAACAAAGAGCTTAATTACCATGTAGATAGCACAAGGCTCCCACTAACTCTAACATAGTTTTTGTTATTATTTATTGGACCACTGGTATACCCAGAAGTCAGGGAATTTCAATTTCCACATATTCTCATTGAATATTAATGCCAGAACCATAACAATAGTGGCTAATAATGCAGCTTTTCACTGCCATGTGAATTACACATCAATATTAATGAAGCCTTTGTTAACATTCAGTGTTCTTTCCTTTCTGTGTCTCTGTCAGGATTTTGGACTGGTTTATGCCAACAACACAGACTGAGATGTCAATGCTGAGTAGGTCCTAGACATTTCAGAAAGGGCTTGCTTTTGCAAATGTACATTTAAATTAAGAAGTATGCCATATCAAGGATGCTTTAAATTGACAGTTGTTCAGTTCTTTCCCCCTGTGATGTGGCTTTATATGTTTGCATATCCTAAAAGTAACACAGAGAGGGCTGTCTTTTATTTCAAAATGTTATTACAACAGCTTTTATACAAAAACTCTAACACAATCATTCACAATTATATACAGTTCTCCTTCTTCCCAGAATCAGACATAGCAAGAAAAGGCAATATTTCTGTGATGAGAAACAGAGACTTGTAGTTTCTAGTTCTGTAAGATGCCCATGGTACAGATCACTAAGCAAGTTCACCCTGAATTCTGCTATTCTAAACAAGAAATTTTTCCAGTGCTTTGAACCTTCATATGAAATTTAAATGTAATTGCCAGAAGCATTACCTTATTAATAAAAGTAGAAAAGCATCATTACTAATTATCATGAGCTTCATTTGCATTTTCTAAACATTTACATTATCTAGTCTAACTACAGAACAGATGCTTGCATGATTTCCAACTCAGCTCTTTTCCAAAATGAATACCCAGCAACAGTAAATAATAAGTGTTGCTTTGGACTACTCATGTCAGATGCAGTGTCTTATTCAAAAAGGAATTTCATCAGCCACAGAAGCAATGCATTTTTTAATGAATATCAGACCACTTCATTTTAGTACAGCTGATCAACCTTGTTGAATGCTATATCAACTGATCCTGTTTGAATGGTAGATCCTGCAAGATACCTGCAACAAATTACTTCTATGAAAGAAAGATTCAATTGATTTAGACTAATCTAATTTAGAGGAGGACAGAATAAAATCATACTGGGACTTAATCTCATCTGAATACAAACAGTACAAAAATGCTTCTGATAAGTAGCTGATGTAATGCTCTAACACACCAGGGGGCTGAAGTACCAATCCCACTCCCACTGGGGAGACCACTCTGCAATTCCCAATGGTGCCTCTCGGATTAAGACTTAAAATTGCACATTTAGCATAGAATATCTGGAACTTCATATCACAAGATCAAAAAAAGAGAAAAAAAAATAAAAGAAAAAGAAAAAAAAAGAGAAAAAGCAGGTTATTCTTTGGAACAGTTTTGCAACAGTTTGTCATGAAATGGAAATGACCAGCTCCTAGATAGATCTGCTATGCACAGCACCAGGCCCCTGGTGAGATAACATCCAGAAAGGAATCAATGTTTTAAGTCTCACAGTAGCAATGGAGCAATAAGGAGGGCAAGGAAGCCAACACAGATGTAAACCTGACCAAATCACGGGGTAGTTCTTCCCAGGAGAACTGTATTTTCCTAAGTTTAAGATGAGGGTGGTCTGATGTCATTGCTAGTAATCATCAAAAACAAGCCTTCCAGATTTTGGTGGTCATTCAGCCTCCAACTTTCAGCAAAACTATTTTGACCTATGCCGTCAGGTTCACTGATGCAAAGAACAGAACTGATTTTACAACACAGGACCGGATGTTCTAAAAGCCTTTATCTAGAGTGACTGGACATAGAGTTAACGCATTTCATTTATAGACATTTATTTGATGAATTGCTGTGTAAATTTAGAATAATTCAGCCCTCCATCTTACTGCATCTGCAAAATGAGGATAACAATCCATGCTCCATGGGAAACTCAAGATTGAGCTTACTAAAGTTTGCAGAACAGTCTGAGGTGCTGTAATTCAGGCAGTAATATGAATGCCACTGTACTATGGCTATTATTTTTAAATTAATCAGGCTCACCTGAGAATTTCTTTTTTCTACAGGGAAATACAAGAATTCTTCCTTATTCTATACTACAAAACCAACTATGTGAATATGTATGAGGAAATTTTAAATTAAATGTAACTTAAACTTGGAAAACTTAAAACTTGCAATATATTCTGATCATCTGGGACAGGAAACACATAAATGGATGAAAAGACAAATAGGTACAGAGATGCACAAATCAAACTAGGGAAGTAGAAAGGACCTTTGCATCACAACCTCCAACCCTACAAAACTGCTTTGTTTGTGATTGACTTTCTTATTGTTCACAGTTCTGTTCACCTCACAGAATATTCCAAGAACATAAAATTAGATAGATGGTTAATATTTTCAGGTCTGGGGACTGAGTATGAAACCATCACACACTAAAATCCTCTTTGGTCTCTGAGCATCCTTATTTCTTCACACATTTGTAAATGTGTGTCTCAGCTATCATGAGTATATATTTGGATTCTTTTGGCCTTAAATTAATGTAAAGTTTCATGGATGACTTGAAATTTTATGCCATGTTTCACATAAAATTCGTGGAATGAAGCAAAACAGTAGGTCGGCTTTCATTATAGCCTATAGAGAAAATGGAAACAAAATCCCTCACCTCTATAGTTCATAAATGAAAACCCGTAACTTTTGTCATTACTGTGGCTGCAATTTATTGAGTTTCCTTGAGTGTGAAAAGAACATGGTTTCTGATGACAGGCACTGTTTTGGCATTAATAGCTGTCCTAAAACACTTCCAGTTATAAGCTCTTTATAAATGCTGGTCTTCTGGGAGTACTCACATGTGAAACCTATATTTTACCTTCAACTTGATTTCAGTAGATGTCTGGAACTATACACCCAGCAGGCTGACTTCCTGCTTTATGCTCTCTTCACATATTTAAAATATGCCGCCGGACAGAAAAGCATTTACAGATTAAGGTATTTACCCTATTTTCATTTTCTGTTTTCATGGCCTCAAACAGAAAGCAGAATTTCATGATAAACAAATCCCAACATGGGCTAAAACAATTCCCACTTATTATTCACAGCAAAGGTAAAGCAGGATTTCAAAGGCTAGAAGATGCCCTCAATTTGCATCCTGCTTCATTTGTCAGTAAATCTGTTTGCTGTTGGGAAGGCATTTGCCATTCTGTTCTATTAGTCTTTCAGTTAAAGCAAGACTTGTAATTAACACTTGTGATAATTAGGCATTGGTTTGGTTTGGAATCAACCTCTGTGTTTTAATTAAATCTCAGGAATTGACAAAAATTGATATGTTTTTTTGTCTAGCCAAATGATTCAGTAGCTTTTTTTTTTTATCATTTCTTTGTAGAAGCCATGCTATTTTCTACCCTGAGCAAGTATGACTGTTTCATTGTGGATTTAAATGAACAGTTTACAAATAATTAACATTTCTCTATTTAATGTTAATAGGAAAGCCATTCTAAAAACAAATCACTACCTCACACAGAATGCTTCTCTGAATAGGCATCTCTTTATGACAACACTAGGTCAGCCAACAGTACCATATATTATACATTACTTACTCTTTATTGGAAATTGGGGAAAAAATATCCTCACACTGAGCTCAACCTACCTCACAGTAAACCTGTTACACAAATATTTTGTTCACCAGCAAACAGACAAGCCAACCTGCCATGACAGATTCCAATTACAAGAAAAATATATCTTAAATAAATTAAACCCTTGTGTACCTAATGGCACAATACAATAATTACAAAGACAATTGGACCATCTGTGCATCAAAATTACAGCCTTATCATGTACCGTCAGACCTTCCTAAAGTAGCTTGTCATAGGAGCAGAACTTAAAAGGAAAGAGCTGAATGCAGCTGAAAGCCTACGGCTTTAAGTAACTTGCAGAAAATTGAAGAAACTGTTTTGTTGATCAGTTTTCAGAAGGTGAAAATTCCAGGTCAAAATTAAGATGAAATTGAGACCCTGATGATGAAGCTATTTTTGGCTGGTGGTGAAAGATGAACTGCCAGGAGGAGGGGCCTGTGCAGGAGTTTCTTTTAGAATATCTTGCAGGTCAGCACTGGGCTCCAAGCCTTTCCTCTCTTGTGAGTGGGAATGTTCAGGGGAAACTATGATCATGGAAAGGGTTTGAATAAGGCAGAGAAAGGAAGAAAATAGTTGATTTGGTGGTGATGGTTTTGTCATTGAGGAAGCTGGAGGAGCTGGAGTTTAGAAAAAGCCCCAAAACCCCCTATCACTGAGTGTGCAAGAGAGGAGCTGGTTATAGGTGACTCACAATAAGGAATGAGCAAAATGGGGAGCAAGGGGTGGCTTGAACTAAATAAGACCATGTTGCAGCGTATTGCATAGGACCCAGTCCAGTGTTTCTGAGACAGAATGTTCCTGGGAGCTGAACTGTCAGCAGGCAGAAATAAAATGCTTAAAATAAATTTTTAAAGAATCTCCAACCTTTTATTTTTTAACTTCAAGGGAACCAGAATATTTACTACTTTAAAATAAAAACAATAAAGCAATGTGCTGAAAAAAATGATATATGGCAAGGTCCTTTCCTAGAGATACATTTTTCCCAAGTAACAGCTATTTCAGAAATCTGTATATTCTAAAACCATCCAGTGCCCCACAGAGGAAAGCCAGAGCAGCAGAGCCAGTCAAGCTTTTACAGCAAGTTCACACTCCAGGATTTATTACAGAGCCTTTTAAATGGCTCTGTGGTGGACCTATGAAGCCCATATAGAAAGTTGAGGAAAAGATGTTCATCATTCAAAGACACTATTCTGTAATATCAGGAAGGAGTCCATTTACTTCCCTCACCTTCACCCCACCAAAAAAGAGAGATTAAATGGTACTATTTCATACGTATTCAACTGTTCCTTGTCAAGTAATTTTAACTTAGAAGTTATAAAGGACAGGGAACAGCAGAGCAATGATTAGCAAACTAATCTGTGCATACAGAAATTAATAAAGACCATTTAAACTCATTGGAAAAAGTTGAAACAAGCAAAGAGTTGTCCTAGTCTCGATTGCAAATAGTTTACAGATACATAATGAGCATAACTATTACGGGGAAACAAGTTCTTGAAAAGATCAGTTGGCCGAGTTTGGTGTCAACTCTTTTTACTTGTCTCAGTACAGTTACCAATGAATTGGAGCTTTGAAAGAGTAGGAAAAGAGAAGAGACTGCGATAAAACTATGGGCAGAAGACAGAAGATAAAAGCTAAAATCAAAAAATAAAACAGAATTAGGGAAAATACAGGAAAGTCAAAATACTGATAAAATGTACAGAAAAACTGATATAATAAACTGGAGATAAGAATAATGAGGGAACAGAACTGAGAATCAGAGATAAAGCACTAAGGAGGGAGAAAAAGGAAGAAAATCTGGTTTGAATAAGATAGGAGAAGACACAGAGTACAAAGCACTATATTAACGCTGATGGCACTCCCACACCCAAAGTAATTCAACATCAAAAATCTTAAAATCAGTGAAAAATAATAATAATAAAAAAAAGGCAGCTAGTAAGTTTTAAAGAGGAATAGATGTCAAGTTACAAGCAGCATGCCCCCAAAATACCACTTTTCTACAGCATGCAAATCCTGCGCTAAGGGAAATAAGAACGTCAGTCATACTGGTTTTCATTGGCAAACTGAGGCATTAGGCAGTCAGGAGACTTGCCAGTGTCTTGCAGTAGTGAGAAAAATGGGACTTGTTAGCAACAGTCCAGCTGCTGCCAGTATGCCTTTGGCAGGGAGGATGCCATTCTTACACAAACTCTTATCTGAAAGGGAGAGGGACAACCACCAGCCATTCTATGTGGAAACAATCCCACCCAAAGGTGGAAATTACTTAATGCTTTCTAGCTTCAGGCTGGTCATGAGCTAAGCTTTAGTCCCATTCAAGAAGAAAAAAAAAAGAAATAAAAAAAATACCAACACTGTGGAATGAGTAGAATCTTAAGTCCACTTTCTTGTTTGCCCTCTCCAGCAAGGATACTGAATTCCAGGCATTTAACTTTAGGCACAAGTATTTCTTACTCATCTTTGTTTCACTCAATGGATCAATGCTGGGGGCAGATGTTTTTTTCCAACTGTTCCTTACTGTCACAGAGCCAGTCTGGATTTCTGAGCTTTCCCCCCACACACACACACTCGCCCCAAATTAGACAGCCATAGTCTTCTTCACTGATGAGGTAATTTTTAAAGTATTTTTTTTTTCTCCCTAACGGACAAGTTTGGTTTATTATGTATGAAAAAACAAAGAAGCCTTCAAAAACTGCAGGAGGCTGACAGGAGTGGGTGGCTTTTATATTAGATGAAGTCCCACGTATAAAATAAACCTCCCACTGGCTGCATCAGAAGCAGGCTTTCAGCGAGGCTTCATCTCTGCTTTACCTTTTCTACCTCCCACATTCTCCTTCATACTTTCTGTTTGAAACTCAGATGCCCACTTCAGCTAAGCCTCAAATAAAAGCATTACTCTAAAGCTGCATCAAGATAGATACAGAAAGAAACAAAAGAAAAAGACCTATACACATTAGTGGATTTTTAGATGTATTGTATAAAAATTTGTGGGTGGTGTCTCCAAGGTCCTGTCAAAAAAGGCAATGAATTCAATGAAGCTTTTCCTCTTGCCTTTAAAGCACTTTTGGAGGAGGCCTTAGAAAAGCTGTAACACTGTCAGTTCTGCATGTCCACTGTAACTACGGCAATAGACACAAATCTTTCAGTCTCTGAGTGTGTCTTAGGTTTCATACAAGGATGAGAGGAAGTCACTGATCATGAGCATGGGACAGGGTGTCACCCATACCACATGTGCCACCCTCTGGATCTTGGCAAACAAAGGCATGTGAAGATGGATGATAGATTATATCCTGTCCCCACATTTAACATTTTCAGCTACAGTACTAAGCAAAATGTTTTAGGGGGTGCAGTTTAGTCTTGGATTTCATGTTGACAAAATCTAGCCATTTTGTCTTAATAGTTGCAATATTTTGGTGGGGCTTTCTTCTCATGATCACACTGCTACCTTTGTGTTTTAGTGAGAATTTGAGATGCTTTACATAACTTTTTGCACTCCCAATTGCAAACATACTTTTGGAAACATCAGCTAACTATGGGATGCATTTTCAGAAAGCAAAAAGACTCCTGACATGATCAATGTTTTACCAGCTCCTTTGTTTCAAGTCATCTGCAAGATTCTTTGTGACATTAATACTAAATAATACTGGGGACGAATAAGAGCCCTTTTCTGCTTTTTCTCCTTTTAGGTTCCAGGCCATGGCTTGTCACAACACAAGCTGTAGAAGTGAGGTGATTTTTCACTTCCTTGCCTTTAGGGATCACTGGGACAGAAGGACACTGCTGGTATAAGAAAGCAGCAGAGACTTGGCTCTAGTCCTCAGCTGTGCCCAATGGCACTGACTAGAAGGAGAACACAGTGGTTGGGCAAAACTCCTGCATGCAGGACCAAGGAGGAAAGAGTGGTGAAACCAAGTCAGAAACATTGGCCTCAGCGTCATCCTGCCTGTTGCAGCACCAGAGCTGATACTGTTTTTGCTCTGGGTTCTATTGCAATAAAGCCGTATGTGTTTGTGCTAATTCCTCCCAACTGAATTTTCCCTCTGTCTAGCTGCTAGACCTTCTGAAATATCTTTTTCTACTCTCAGTTGCTTGAACCTAAAGGGGCAAGCCCATAGTTCATGGCACATTGTTACCTGAAGACTGACTGGAAGGCTACAACCACTTCAACCATAGCCTTATTCTGGCTATGGCTGAAGTGACATCCACCACCTCACCTGTCAGAAACAAGCTGAAATTTCTGGATGGGTGTGTGGATACAGTGAGGGAGGATGGTGTGAGGAAAATATTTCCACCCTGGGGAAAATATTTACACAAAAAGAATCATAAAGCAGAGCAAAAAAGAGAATTTTCAAATAAAAAATATCCAAGTATGTCCAAGGATTTGGTCTTTGGATCACCTAATTGCTTTTTTTCTTTCAGGGTTGCTACACCTACTTCAGACCGACTGGGCAAGTTAACTGTTTTCTTCAGCTGTGTAAGTTGGTCTAACAAAAGATGTTAACTCTTTTTATATATTTTGTCTCATTACAATGATCAGAGCATTTTCTCTTTTGGTATGTTTTGAACTTTTGCAATATTCTGACTTAAATATGTTTTTAAAATACTGTGTTTTATTTATATATCAAAGCAAAGTTATTTTGAAGTAAAATCATAAATGTTTAATTTTCAGAAAGTGCCACACTAGGCTGATTTTGCATATTTGGAAAATTTATCCCAAAATACTTACAAAACATGATGCTTTCTGGAGCCACTGCTTTCCAGTAAACAATGAGCTGACATCACAAACAATCAAAAAAAAAAAACCAACACAAAACAAAAACACATCAACAAAGGCATTTTTGCAGAATGTAAAAGGCAATAAGGAAGGATGGAAATAAACCCAACATCATCTTGAGAAGTAACAAAAGGAAAGGAAAGAAAAGAGGGAGAAGAAATCTCCAAAAATTGCCCAAGTAATGGATTCCAAGGGAAAAGCCAATAAAGTGTGTTAATGAATAACCAGATGTTTCCAAAGCTGGAAATCTCTTCCCATTAGCCAGTTTCAGACTAGAGTGAACTCCCCTTCTTGCTCCCACTTGATTGGTACACAGCAAATACTCCTTTAGATGCTTTTTATGTGTCTCCTGCAGTGCTGATTAAAACTAAGGGAAGCCTTTGCACCATTTGGTTTCGGGGCGGTCTCCAAGCATAGCTATCCTGTGGTTAATGAAACACTTCAGTTTGCTTGGAGACATGACACCACATTTTCCATTACAATAAGCTTTCCTTTCTTGTGGCCGTTTTAGTTATATGCAGAATAAACTGTTCTTCTAGGTCAAGGTTTCAAAAGATTTAAAACAGAATCCAGTATTCATTCAGTCAGTTGCTTTTCCAAATTCATATCAGAGATTTAATCAAAATATCACCTTACCATTTTGGTTTTGCTTAACTATTGACTTTGGTGAGCCTGTTAAGCATATCCCTACACATTTTCATATCAGAGTCTCCATTTATAGTGACAGGACTCTGAGGAATTAGCATTTCCTCATCTTCTTCTAATGTTCAGTAGACAAGATGGGTCTGTAGTATAACATGTCAGAGAACTACAAAGTCCCTTTGGACAAGCTTCTGTGAGAATTAGATCTTTAGGATCATTTGACAAGCATTGTTTCTTTTTCTTTTGTTCCTCCTGTTGTCCTCTATGGCAGGTAGAAAATGAGCAATTAGAAAGATCTTATGTCTTCTTGTATACAATAAAAAGAGATGTGGAAAAGGCTGTCACTGTGTCAACCCATTTGTTCATCACTGCCTTAAAGACATGCTTTCTCATCTCCCACCCCACCCATTAAAGGGACCAAAGCTAATTTCCTCTACAATTTCTTTGGTCTGGCCTAAGCAGCTTAAAGAGCAGTCTTGCAAATGTGCTCAGAAAGAAGTTCCACAGCTTCTACCAGGAAAGGAATTCAAATAAATTAGAGCTCATTGAGCATTATTACAGCTTGTTGCCTATGGTATTTCCTCCCCCCGGGGTAAAGGAAATAATCTTGATTAATGACACCCAAAAAAATCATTTTTCTCTTTAATTCACTAATTGGTTAATCTTTTATGACATCAGAGAAGGCTGCAGCATTTTCAAAAAAATGGTCAATGCAAAAGCCAGATTTCCTGTGCATTTGCCATATGTGCTTTGTTTCCTGATGTAATTTCTAACTGAAAAGGAACAAAAAATTGAAATCTCCCGTTTACATGAGGAATGGCAGTTTTGAGCTCCCTATCAGACACCTCATTTTCTCTACATTAGTCACAATCAGACAGACAAGGTTCTGTCTTGTTGAGCTACATTTAGCAGTCTGTCTGAACTGCAAATTTAGATGACATCCAAATTACACAGACTCATCCAGTAGGTTACACTAATGCAAACTAGGAGAAAAAGAATCAAGACTATTGATTTTCTTGGTCCTTTCTCTGTCATATTCCCTTACAGGCATTTATAAAAGCTTTTAAGATCTTCAGCATTTTCACAAAGAAACAAATTACGTGCAAATAAGACTGCCTTAATCTATTCTTCCAGGCTTAGATTGTTCCTTCTGTACAGTCATTATGTGTTTTTTACGCTGCTGCTGCAGTTTACTTGATCCACTTTCCTGCACCATGTGGTCAATATATATGTTGAAGAATAACTGTGGAAAAGCACATCTCTTGCACCTGCCTATGATAATCAAAACCTTGTTTGTTAATTCCCTGCAATCCAAATACATCACACATCTCTCTGCTTTTTCTTGCAGCTGTTTCAGCAATTTGATGTCATATTCTGCAGAAAGCTTTTCCGATCACATTTCCATTTTCAGACAACTTGATTTTTGCAATGAATATTTACAGGGAGTTCACAACAATCTTGCTAATGTGAAAAGCAAAGACCACAGATTTTAATGACAAATAGAGCTGATTTCTAAAGTACTGAACCATCAAAACTCTGTCAACGCCTAACATCCTTGTCCCTTCTGACTCATGCTAACATGATTCCACTGAAGTCATGAGTATCTCTACTGAACAAGATAATTGGCTGGTGTGAATCACTAAACTGCACTGAAGGCAACAAAAGTATATATTACTTTTTGCCTACCAGTCTCTGCAGTGGAGCTACAGAAATTATCCAGCCCAATAGTTGCTGAGAAAGAAACTCTCAGAAAACACACTCCTTGGAGCAGTCTGTCATTTCAATGCAGGTAAAATACCCAGCGCAATGGGCCAAAGATTCAAGTTTCTAGATGCTATGGCGAGTAATAAAAATAACTTCAGAGATTTGAAGTGCTTCCTTCTTTGAACCAGCTACTCACCAAGAGACTTAGGAAAACCTTTTTCTAGCTGATCTCACTAAGCAGCTGTATAAGCTTTTTTAGGCATAGTTAGCAAACTACAAACTCATTAACCACTACATATGGTACTGTCACTTTCCATGCAATCTGAAACATCACATACTTTCCTTTTAGGCTGTGCACATGCTTCCTGTCGGAGTTGAATGTATGTGCCATCAGGCAGTAATATGCCCCTTATGTATTACCATTTGTGTTTGTTTGATTTTATTTTTCATAGGCTCTTAGGCTTCTGACATTTCAGCCTTCAAAATTACATGCTTAGGTTTTTTTTTTTTCCTGAACCTATGAAAAGGAATCAATTAATTTGCCTGTTTTCTTTACCTGTCCGCTAGGACTCCATCATTTTCTGTTCCCTCTCACATGTTATTAATTCAGACAGAAACTGAGGTTCAAACTGGCTTTTGGTGTTTTGTTGGTTTTGTTTTTTTTTCTCCTGCCAATTACATGGTTTGGGGTGAGTTTCTGACAGGCAGGTAAAGTTGGCCAAATGTTTTCTTAGTCCTTCTTTCCCTCCAGGAAGGCAAGTCCCTTTGCAAAGCAGTAAGAAGGATCTCATTTATCATTCCAAGCCAGGTTAGCACTTTTTTTTCCCTCCTCCCTTATAAAACACAGAGACATTTTCACTCTTCAGCCTTACATTTTCCCTGTCATTGATTTCTTTTTTCAGACCTTTCTGTACTATAATTTTACATCTGGCCTATCTCCTTGCTGCCCCAATGGAACAGAATTGAAGCAAAGCCTCACCATTTCTTGAAGTTTATATCCCTTCCTTCTTTTGTTTGTACCTCTGACAATCTTAACAATTTTCCATTCCCACTGATTTTTTTTTGCTTCCAGAGCTCATTTAAATGACAGAAATAGCCTGTTTAAGGTACTTGCAAATTGTGCTGCTTTTCTGTATTCCTTTTTAATCAAAACTTCAAGTTTATACCATTCCTATGGGCTCATGTGATCTCAGAGTCACTGCAAGATAATACAAAGATTGAGTTGAATTTTAATGAGCCCTAAAAATTAATTTGAATTACAGAATCATGCATGGTTGTCCTCTGAACATTTCTCTTTCTCAATCATTTTAGACTACGTATTTCCATTACAAGAGAATTTGTGTAGCTGGAGAAGACAGATGAAGAGAAAAGAGATGATTTAATGTCTAGAAATGGACTAAAATGTGGCACTTTCAGTAAATTTGGCTGGGGGGGGAAGTAAAATTTTAAAAAATTTTAAAATAGGTTTTCTGCCTTCAATAATGTAAGTATTCAGAGTGCTATGGCAAAGCCAGTAGCTTAAGATACCTTCTTGAGTTAGAACATGATGTACAGTGCTATCACTTGCTACTACCACGCTTGTAATTTTTTGAGAGATGGGAAAAAATGTTGCCACAGTGAAAAGCAAATCAGCTGGCAACAGGGCAGCTTTCATGGAAGTACAGCATTTCAGAAACGCAGTTTGACACCCTATGAAGAGGTTAGAATTAAACCTTGCTTGGCTCAGTTGCAGATAGGGGATCCCCCACCATTTGCCATCGAGACAGCAAGGGTCACTAATGAAAAGAGGCATTTAATGAACTGCTGTTATGGATGATAGTGTTTTCTAGCACACTATTTTGGGGGAGAGGATAAGCCTCTGAGAGGATGGTCAGCAAATCCATTTCACTTCCAGCTTAATACAGTCCTAGCCATAACTGGCACAGATGGCTATTGCATGAGACTTTGATTCTACCCTTATCTGCTTAGCACCAAAGTCAGTGATAAACCTCTACTTCAATACCAGAAAGCCACAGTTTAACGCCTGCTGAATCATGAAACAATGCCTCAGTTCTTCATTTTTTCATAATAGCTCTTTAGTGTTCATGGGATATCACATTTATACTTTCAAAGGTCTTTGGGAAAAATAAGTGTATACTAATATACATGTTCTTTAGAGACATATTATTATCCTCTTTTTACCAGTGAAGACAGAAAGGTGAAGTGATTCTCAATATGCCAGAAGTTTCAAAGAAAGTCATAGATGAAGATCCCAGGTTCCTAGTTTAATTGTGTATCACACACCTCCTGCCACAAAAAATGTTGTCTTTCTGAATTTTGTGGGGCACTTTCAGGAGAAGAGTTGGCCAGGAGCAATATTTTACAAATTATTCCTTGCAAATTTTAGATATTGCATGCAAAACTTGGTGCTGGAGAACACAGCACAAGTCTTAGTTACCATTCTCCGTATGTAAAGGCTATTATCATGCCATGAAAGAATGGGGGCAGGAAGTACAGTGGAAACCCATGAATAATATATTTCAGATGTCCAAATGTGAAAACTAAGTCCTCTGATGACACTAATTGGTTGGCAACAGATCTATAAAAGAGACTTCTATTCCATGGAAGACACCAAGTCTGTGACTGGAATAATTCAGACGAATTAAAGGCCAGGCTCAAAAAAGTTTATACGACTGATGCTATATATACTGTGGTATCGTCTGTGCTTCTCAAAAGTAATAGTTATTTGCATCAACTTCAGGGAAAAAACACATTGTTTTCTTTTTCTAAGGTAAAATAAAAACTGCTGCTAAATAAACATTCACATTTACACTTGGTGGTTGACCTTTAGTATTAGGAAGAGGTCACCTGAATCATATCATCCATATTTGAATGGTTATATGGGACTTATTTTACACAGAAGTCCCTAGGGTAATTATTTCGTATCAGAGCTAGGAAAGTTTAGTATCTGTATGCAGTATGTATTTACACTTCATGACAATGCATTAAATCAAATTCTATCACATTCTGTCTTTGTCTTTGTATTTTCTTCTTTTCAAAGGCATATGATACATGATCAGATTGCAAATTCCCTCATAGTCTGAAAGGCTGTCGCCTGCTATTGTTAAAACAGCTAAGAAAGATTTGGCAAAAAATGGAAAAAAGTCAACAGAGATTGTTTTAGAAGAGTATACATCTTTGACAATCATTTTATTATAAATGAAAAGGCAGAAAATTAAAGGAAATGCATTATTATATCATTAATGAACACACATAGTTAAATGCACATGAAAACAGAAGAAAATAAAACTTCCATGAAAACCTTAGTTAAGAGAAACAGCTGAGCACTGTTTAGTTAAATGTCAAGTTCAAAACGCTTGGAAGCCAATGGGTATTCTTCAAAATAAGGTACATATAACACTCTGAGATGTGCTCAGCACAAAAAGAGGAGGACACAGAAATTGAATGGCCTAAAACAAAGGATTTTAACATCCTATTAAGAAGATTTAAATTCCATAGTTAGAGCCAAAACCAAAAGACACAGGAATGACCTTCAATCTAGAGTGTTTGAAATCTAGATTTGGATGCATGTGACTTCTGTAGCCAATGTATACTCAGACTTGTTACCTGATCTACTTGAAACTCAGCACAATTTATGAGGAGGTTGACGTGTCTTTTCAAATTCTTGATACCTGAAAATCCTAAAGCCACACAGCAAACTGCTCAGAACAAAAGCACAGCTGGTTAAAATATAAGAATCTCTTTCTGTGAGAAATGTTGACATACATATAACATTTTCACATTTTCCAAATACTTTCTACATTTCTGTCAGGCAGGAAGTAGAAAAACCGTGGTTAGAGGCTCTTTTTTAATTTGCTTTGCTGAACTTTTCTAACCAGTTTTCAGAAGTGTCCACATGGAAATAGCTTTTTTTTAAAAAAGAAGGTTTTCTTTAGTGCTTAATCTCCTTTTTCCAAAGGAAATTCAAGAGAAAAATAGAAAAGTGGAAAAAAAAAAGAAAAAGGAATGAAAAAAAAAACATCTCTGTTCAGAACAACATACACTTCCTGTTCACAAAAAGCCACTGAGCTTTGCATAGTTGCCATGCTTTTACACAAATCAGCTTCAGTTCCCTCTAAATTTGGCTAGCTTTCAGCTGGGTCACAGCTCTTAGCCAAGCTAGTCTGGAGGGAGAGGGGCAGTGGGTCTGGATGCCCTGCAGGCCTTGATGCACCCAAACTGTTCACAGGGGCAGAGAACAGGCTGCTGCTGCAGTGTCCTGTGTGTCCCCCCATTGTAGGATGCAGCAGTCACCATCCTGTGAAGAGGGGAAATGCAAACATTACTTTGATTAAGGAAACCCAAGCATGTTTCCTTTCATATGACAGTAGAGCTGGGGTCCATACTCCATTTCTACTTTCCATCTGCTCAAGAAGTCAATTCCAGAATAACAGCATAGGCAGGACTCCTCAGCTCCTAACTCAGGATCACACTACTGAAAAATCCAGGTGGTAACATGGCATAAAACACACATAGCCCTTGTAAAACACAATTCACCTGACAAAAGGCCATACTCCAAGATTCAGCCACTTCCACTGGACAGCAGTAGCAGAAGCAAAGCATCCCAGGGCTTGGAGTCCAAATGCCGTTTTTCACTTCATTCCAGCTGCTGTGTACTTTGGAAAAAGAGGAGTCCATTTGGCAAACACTGGCAGGATCTGCAAGAACAATGGAAAATAGGAGTAGAAAAGTTGCTGCAGGTCAGGATAGATGTAAGTTTGCACTGTTGATGTTTGCACAGTGCTTTCCAGCACTATGCCTCTTTTGAGCCAATACCATTCATCATTCACTAAACTTATTTGAAAAAAAATTACAAATAAAAATAATTAAATAGTGCCAAGTCTTTGTATTTTTATACAACAAGCTTTGACCTTCAAGTGCATATTACATGCAGACCATGCCTGCTTAAATAAAGTTCTGTAGCAGACAGAACATCTGCCAGGTCTATTTTATATTCATGTTTAAGATGGGATTAGTCTCTAGGCTTTGTCAAATAATGAAGAAAAACAAAAGAGGAGAAAGAAATTAAAATCTTAATTCCCCTTTGATTTTGTGAAACAATTTGAATTTAAGATAATTACTACAAATGCTTATAGGAAATTCTGTAAGATCTTTGCCTGAATATTCGAAGCTTTCAGAGATTAACAATGCATCTATAGCATACAGCCTTTTGAAAATGCAGCACATGTATGACTCTGGCAGTGCATTTATGACTCTGAAGAATTGTAAGAAAAGTCACTTTTAAGTCCAAGTGCTTATGTGGCGTTAACCACTACAGCTATGTCAGAGGCAGCCTTGTTAGACCCATTTTACACCAGACCATGATGGAGGGAAGGGATGCCATCCAGAGAGACATTGGCAGGCTCAAGAGATGGGTCTGTGCAGGTTCTGTGAAGTTCAACAAAGCCAAGTGGAAGGTCCTGTACCTGGGCTGGGGCAATTCGAAGCACAAACACAGGCTGGACAGAGAATGGATTGAGATCAGCCCTGAGGAGAAGGACTTGGGGGTGCTGGTAAATGAGAAGCTCAACATGAGCCAGCAGTGTGCACTTGCAGCCCAGAAAGCCAACTGTGTCCTGAGCTGCATCAATAGGTCAAGGGAGGTGATTCTCCCCCTCTACTCCGCTCTTGTGAGACCCCACTTGCAGTCCTGCATCCAGCTCTGTGACCCCCAAAACAGGAAGGTCATGGAGCTGTTGGAGCGAATCCAGAGGAAGGCCATGAAGATGTTCAGAGGGCTGGACCATCTCCCCTATGAAGACAGGCTGAGAGAGCTGGGGTTGTTCAGCCTGGAAAAGAGAAGGTCTCTGCAGAAAACTTGTAGCAGCCTTCCAGTACCTAAATGGAGGCCTAGCCTACAAGAAAGCTGGAGAGGGACTTTTTACAAGATCATGTACTGACAGAACACGGGGAAATGCCTTTAAATTGAAGGAGGAGAGATTTAGATTCTAGAACAAAGAAGACCTACAGAGTCTTTGAATGATAGGACTTACGACTTCCTTTTCACTCAGAGCACCTGAGTTAAGATCTTTTCCAAGATCTCCTCTCCCGGCTGAAAGTCAAACTGGATATTCCCCAGTAATGGTTTTTACAGCAAGCATATGACAGCCAATTTGGAGGGGTCACTTCACTAGTGGGGAAACAGATGGGAGTGAGCAATTACAGACAGAGAAATACTGCACGTAGATAAATATCAACTGATAGGATGACACCAGCAGAGCTCTCGTAAGAGTTAATCGTGCCCCTTTGCCTTCTAGAATGTGTTGCAAAGGTTCATAAAATAGTGGGTAAAGGGGATGCGGTGGGTGTAAATCATTTGCAGTTTCAAAGGGCTTTTGACAGAGTCTCTCGTTGGAGATTATTAGAGGGAACAAATAACCATAGGACAAAGAGCAATGTCGTGTTAAGGATTAAATCCAGTTAAACAATAGGAAACAAAGAGTTACAACTAGGGTTTTTTTTTCACAGAATAAAGAGAAGTTAATAACAAGACACCCCACAAGCATTACAAAAACTGTTATGGCTCAATGTAGCTATTAATAAAGAAGGAGCAGGATGGTGGGGTCACAGCATATGCCTGGGACAAGAATAACCTGGGACCTTTTCTGCTGCCTTTTTTTATTACTCCAAAGCCCCCTGTGAAATCAGTGGGAAACCATGATCATGGTTCATAAAAACCAGCTCCTGCTCTCAGACCTCTGGAAATAGCTAGTCATTCTGGGACAGGCTGTAAATCAGTAAAAAGAGCTCCTGAACACTGCTGCTCTAATAGCTAACAGCTTATCTGTATTTCAAAATATCTCTGGCTAGATAGTGATAAATGGAGTGTCATGGTTGCTTGGGAAAGCATAGCTGAGATGTTATAAACCACAGTGTGAACTTTACATCAACAGACATGATGCAATAATTGGACACAATTAACTTTGATCAATGATTAAACTTAAGAAAAGTTAGAGTTTGGGGGTTTTGTTTGTTTGCTTTTCAATGCATGAGGAATTGATTATTTAAATCACAAAGAATTGTTTGTTTCTCTTTTCTGATCTCACTAACAATGGCAAGGCAGCACTCTGCAGGGCTTTTGTAACTGGATACTTCACAGTGGTTCTTGTCTAGCACTTTAGGCAATTGATTTTTTTACTTTCCTTTCACATACCTAAAGCTCCTTTGAAGGCATTAGCCTCTCTTACTCCCTCCTCCTGCTATTCCCAACCTTCTGCCCTAGAGAGACGGAAAAGCTAGAACAGCTGCTTGCCACAAATAAGTTTTCATGTACACTAATTTTAGTGTAGAAAGAGCAAAGTAGCTGGGCAAGACAATCTTAGATGTCTTGCTGGCAAGTAGCTGGGCAAGGCCTGACCTTAGATGTCACAGGTCCTGTCAAGAATAACACCAAAGAAATGTGGTTGCTTCTGCACATCAGCCCTTACACACAAAATTGCAGAAGAAAGAGCATGAAGAGGAGCAATCCAACTCACGATCAGTCTGAAAACTAATCTAAATTAGAAGCAGGGAAATATATCCATCTATAACCAGGGGAAGAAAAAAACAAACAACAAAACAAACAAACAAACAAAAACCAAAACAAAAAACAACACATCAAACAAACACACACACAAAAAACCAAAACCAAAAACACACCCAGAAATGGGTCACAGCCTTCTGATTTCATCTGCAAAAGAAAACGTAAGAATTTTAACAGGAGCATCCCCAGAAGCACTTGCTGGTGCCTAATTCCTGTTTACATCAGTGATAAAAACATCAGCTCCCACCAACCATTCCTAATATCTTGCCCTTGGGATATCATTTATAATGTCCTTGTTATTTAGAAACAACAATTCCTACAGAAAATACAGCCCACTTAAACCCACCAGTCTGGGTCAACAGTCGGTGTAAATCATTACTGCTTCACTGCAGTTCTAACACATAGCATCTGAAAATGGTGAAGAATTCATGGTTTCGAAGCATTTTCTCTGCCATCTTATAAACCTGGGGATAATTTTAGATTTAATTCTAATTAAATCAAGAAAATAATGTTTGTAAAATTTGACTTCATGATTCAGAATAATAGGTATAGCAAAATATTCTTATACATACCTGTCTCAGTTTCAGCACATTTTTTTGAATCAGATTACACTTTTTTTGACATTATTAATTTTGAATCAGAGAGAGATGGCTTTAGCTTGGAGTGCCTAGAAATGATTGCTTACAGTTTTCTGTTGTTGTTTTGTTGTTTTTTTTTTTTTTATTTGAACAGCTACAAAGAAAAAGGAATGATAATAGTTTGAATTCTGGAATGCTACCCAGAATTATACTTTTAGCTGTGCAAATAGGTTTATGATACTTAAACAGTATCAGTACAAAAAGAAAAAAGTTGTTCTCTTTGCAAAATCTTTTAATGTACAGCACCAAAGGTGAAATCCACTTTAACTAGTTCTACTACCTTATATCTTGCTTTCCAATAACTGTTGGAAATAGGTCAGATTGAAAGCCAAAAGATATTCACCAGAAACTAGAGATTCTGGCAATCTTATCGTAAGATTCTTTTCTTCAGCAGAAAGCTGTAACAGCAAAGCTTTCCTTTCCATGTCATGCTCTATGTTGCTGCTGCTGCTAGCCTCAGTTAATTCAATAACAAATGTTGAGCTGT
Source organism: Nestor notabilis (assembly GCF_000696875.1). Lineage (NCBI taxonomy): Eukaryota > Metazoa > Chordata > Aves > Psittaciformes > Psittacidae > Nestor > Nestor notabilis. Next base: position 10,240 of record NW_009939592.1, on the reverse strand, counting down.
TACTTACCAAATAAGAATCTGGCCTTCACATTAATAATTTATTCATATCGCTTCGCTAACCAAGCAACCATTACATATACACAAATCAGCAGAAGGGTGGTGCAGAATTAGGAAATGTCTTATATTGATCAAAACAAAGCAAGCCAAGGTAATTCCATAATAAATTGCCAAGAATCTGCTGCATTCTCCGCAAGCATAATAGATCTTCAACTCTGTTCAGAAAAGCTGAAAGGTTCATTCCTTCAGTTTACTTAAAATATTTTAAACATGAAAGACTCTGCAAGATGTTAGCAAAGAAAAGCTCATTTCTGTGGGGGTGGATTTAAGTGGCTACTATTTCACAAGCAGTTAAATTGAAATGGGAAGCTGAAACAGTCTAAAGAAAGTAGGTGCAATAGCCCGTGAATATGAAACTGAAGTAGCTGTCGGAAAGACAGAAAAAAATTAGGAACTGGAGTTGGAGGTGTTAAAAATTCATAGGCTCCAGCACTTTAACTCTGATGCATCTGAAGCACCGAAACAGTTAAGGTATTTCATTGAGGCACAAAATAACCTCATTATCATTTCTAATACAGATCAATACTCAACAGTGCCCTTTGAAAAACACAGCACTTGCTTGTCCCTGTGTTTATTGTGATCTTTGCATTAGCTCACTAACATTAAAGCTTTCACATAAGCCCTTTGCTAGCTTCTGAAACATACCTCTGCCCCCCCGCACTTGATCAGCATATTCCTGTATCAAATTACAAGGGGGGGGGGGAGGGGGGGAAGCAAATCAATATCCAACGTATTGATTATTTTTTTTTTCTTTTTTCCTGGTGACATTTTGTCAGGTGGGTTTCTCTGCTCCTTGGGGCTGCCTGGTGGCATTAGAAGGCTGCTCCAGTCAAGACTAATGGCACAGGCTCCGTCCCAGGTGGATGCTGGGTATTGTTTGAAGTAACTGATTGGTGTGAGAGCCCTCCAGCTCCCTCTCCCCAGCATGTGGTCCAAAGCACAACATATGCTTCCTGCTTGCTAGATTTGTCTCCAGTAATAAAAACAGGATTTCTTTTCAATTTTAGTCTTGTGCCCAATTTATCAAGCAAAATAACATCAAGGCTTCAAAAGGCTTGGTTGGTAATCTGGTTCTGCATTGGATTAGTGGGAAGAGGTACAACACCGTGAATAGAGAATTACCAAGATAATATCTTTTGCTGTACCATGAAAAAAAAAAAGTGTATGTGGTGTGAGTGTGCATGTGAATTCTGACCCATTATTAGAGCTTCTCCTGCACAGAGCTGGGAATTACAACCTGCAGCTCTCTAAAATGAGTTAAAAAAAGAAATAAATAATAATGCAGGAAGAAGAGAATTGAAGCCATGGTAATACTGAGACTCTTATATTTGTTCTTTTCATTGCAAATGCTTATAATATATGTTACCTCCCTGGGGACTGGGGGAATGCCATTGTTTGGTGATGTTTCATTCATGCTGCTATGAGTATTTAAACAGAAAGGAAGGAAAAGCTTTCTTGATCATTTTTGTTTGTTGTTTTTTGTTTGTTGCCTTTTTTCTTTAGAAAATTGAACCATGAGAATAAAACTCCACCCTCTCTAATTAACACAATAGCACGATTTAAAGAATCTTGTCATTGTTTGCTAGAATGATAACAAACAGTGCTACAGATAAATTTAGTGCTCCTCCTACAAGTACATTATAATAAATAAGGCAATAATGGAAACAGCTAATTTAGGCATATTAGAATATAGCATGCAAAATATTTAACTAAGATTTTCTTGTGGGAAACAGATTAGATATACTTAAAGCCATTGTTTGGTATAAGCTGTTAAGATTTGCATAACTAACACAAGATGTATTCTCTTTCAACAAAGATTTTGATTTGTCTAGAAATCTAAATACTTCGCATTTAAATCAGAACAAAAAAAGGAAAATAATTTGTCTTTGTTGATAGAATAGATCTGGGACCAATTAGAGTTCTTTTTCTTCTAGTAGAGCATGCAATTAAACGTATTGCTTCAGGGGAAGTTTTAATGCCGGTTGCACACTAGGTGAGGTAATGCCAAGCCAAACATTTTACAAGCTGCTTTAGGAACAGGCTGATTTCACAGCTGCTCAGCTGCAAGAGTATCTCAGTCTTCCCATACAGCCATGTTTGACTGACTGAACCCTCAATTTTAGAATGCAAAGATACCAGTCATAATTCCTGTAGAGTATTAGGATACTCAGTAATTCATGCTGTCTTCACCATATCATCTGTCTCTGTTTGAGTGTCTAATTTACTCTGTATCAATCATCCTGCATGATAAAACTTTGTCTTCCCTGTTGTTCTTACAAAGAGAACTGATCCATGCATGCCCATGTGGGACATACTTTAAAAATGGCTCCATTTAAATGGAGATCTGAACTTTCTGCACAAAAGTACTTGGGAAGGCTTTGCTAGGAAATACTAATACAGGATTATATTCTAGTTTGTCCTTTTCTCTCACAGATGAGGGATTTTCCTTGTTCTTCCTAAGGTTTTTCCTGAAATCTGAAAGCTCCATGATTAACCTTCTCTCTCAAGAAATGCTTCATCTTATTGCAAGACTGAGGACAAACACTAGGCTGTTTGAGAAACTACGGTGATGCTATTGGTAAGTTTCGGAAAACGCCCAGAAAAGGTCTAAAGTCTGGATGCCTCAGAGCATCAATTTCCTCCCAATTTAGCAGCAGGCAGTCTCAGAATAGAAGCTTCTTCTGAGCACAGCACTAAGCAAAGAAACAAACAGCTGCTGGTTTGTGCAACTGTAAGGGGAGATAGCAGAGCTGACAGGGCAGGATCCAGCTTATCATGAGAAATTATTAATAGTCCAGTCTGTCACAAAGTGATACAGAGATACAGGCGGATACCAACAGGGTTGCGATTGCAAAAGACTCAATGTTGTGTAACCGCATATGCATCTCACAAAATGAAACAACATGATTACATTTCTGTACCATATATAAATCGCTGCAGTTCATCCTAACATATCTTCTGGGAAAGGCAGCAAAAAAGTACGAATTTGCAGACGCACAGTCAGATGGGAATACTGCACACTGAATACAAATACCCTGCTTTGTCTGTTTTGTTTACAAAAAAAGAAACCCAAACCAAAATCAAACAACCACAGAGTAAATAGTACAGTGGCTGAGTTTTGATCACACCATGTGATCTATATACAAGTTCTACTTAG
>NW_009939592.1:0-6995 GCF_000696875.1 Nestor notabilis | reverse complement strand
GAAAGAATGTTTATCACATTAATCTCAAATGCAACAGAGCAATATCTAGTAACATAATCCGGTCTAAAGCAAGAGCAGTGCTCTTGTCTTTTATGTCTCCTCAATTCATACATGCATCATGCAGAATCATGCATCAGAGATAGGGTCAGAGAGAAATTTTATGGGGGCAACATGACTTATTTGTTCATTTACCATGAAATCTAGGGTATTATGTTAAAACCTGGGGGATATAGCAACTCCACTGGAAACAATTACCACTGCATGATATGTGATATGCATTATATTTAGTTAATATAATTATTTGTTCCTGAGCATCACCAAGGAGAGACAGAATGATCCCTGCATGATGGAATTTATGGTACAACAGCTACTTTCTATGATTCTCAGGCACATAAAGTTCCCATTGAGGCCTATGTCTGATAATGTTCTACATAGTTAGGATGCACTTAGGGATTCAACATGGTTTTATTATAGGCTGTAATTCTAGGAATAAGAGTTCTTACGTGAAGTCGTACAGGCACTACAGGTTTATATTACAGAGTATTCAGAATATTTCCATGATAAATATGCGAGAGTCAGTAGCTTCTTAAAAGCATGGTTTAACCACAAGAAAAACATACTAATTGCTCTGTTTGCATGTCCACACTTTCTTTTTTGTACCACAGAAGCTGCAGAAATGAAAAAACTCAGCTTATAGAATTAAAAGAGTCAACATAATGGAAAAAAAAACCCCACAAAATATTTAAAACAACAAATAAATAAAATCTGTGGACTGAGAGCACTAAGGAAAGAATAGTTTTGTTCCAAATTCAGCTTGATCACTTTTATATAGTACTTGACACTTTGATGATTCACAATAATTAATTATCTTTTGTAATTAATAGGTCACCCTGAAGAAGAGAAAGGATGTGTACATACTGTGTGATAAGAAATAACTTTTGCTATTTCACTTTTTCAGGCAGGTACTTTTGCTTATACATTGGATGAATCTTGCCTTAGAACAGTTAATCTGCCAGTGGATGTCATTCTATAGATGAAGGTTAATAGACATAATCCAGCCACCCCCAATATACACCAAATCCTTGGACATTTGATAATATTTCTCCAGAATAAAAGTAAAAAAAAAAAAAAAAAATCACTCCGAGTACCAAGACTGCATTCTATTCCCCCCGGTTTTTTTCAAACATGAGGAAATATGTGATTTCACTATACATACAAGTCTTTAGCTACATCACAGGATTCATTAAGCACTAAGACTAAATAATATTCTTTCCACCATTTCAAATACTAATAAGCTTTCCTTAATTTCTCTGAGATAATATTAGCTAAAAAAAAAGGAATATAAATGTTAACAAGACAACTGATGTCTCCAAAGCTTTGTTAAACACAATAGCCTGGGAAATTATAATCTATTTTAGATTTGATGAATCTGGTGAACACAGGCACACGAGGGAGAAGTTGCAGTCTTTAACTTGCAAACCACATGGCAATATTTTGAGTCTGCCTCATCCTTTAAAGGCACAGATGCATGTCCTTCTTCATGTGCAGTGGAAATATTTCCCCAAAGCTTTGCTAATCACAAGAAACATTGAAATTACTGAATTAAATGGTCTAAAGGAAGGCTGTCATTGCATAAGGGAGACAGTTCAGCAAGTCTTCTTCCATTACTGTATCTGTCTTGTTACTCCTTCAGGACTGAGCTGTATGACTCCAGTGAGGGGTTCAGGAGTGGGCTTGGCACCTGGAAAACAAAATAAAAGCAAGGAAATTACTCTTCATCTCTGACAAAGGAAATACATCTCAGAGGCAGTTTTTCAGCTATTTTTAATTTGGAAGGATATTTTGGTGAGAAAGACAAAAATATTTCTTCTTGGCCTCCATAAAAGCAGAATCTGAAGTCACTGATTCAAAGCATCAGCTTTCTAGAGCCTCTCAGGTATATATTTTTAAAATATCTGTCATGCTTTACACAAGGCTATCTTCAAAGGGAATAGATCTACTAATAGGAAAACAAACAAATAAAACAACCAAACAAATGAAACAACCCAAAACCAGGCCCGTTTAATAACTGGTTGCTCTTCCAGATCTGCTTACAGTATGGCTAGCATCTTCTCTTCCCTTGAGTGGGCAAACTGCAGCTGGGAATGGTTTGAGATAGGGTAATGGGAATTATAACCAGGGGCATATTTTTAATGGATGCCTTCTGTTCCCAACTCTAAAGGAGTTAGAAGACACCATGTTAGGACTTCATCTGCATTTAATATTTTTGTGGTTTTAGATGCCTGGTACAAGAATATCATGCCAAGGGATCCTGGCACCATTATCTCACCTTCTTCAAAACCCATGGAGCATAACAATCTGTATGAAATTATGAAGTAAATGTGGAAATCAGTTATTCCTGCCATACAGAAAGCTGCTGTTTCTATGCACTGTAGCAGGAAGTTGGTTTAGTGTGAGATTTGGCCCACCAGAACTGGTGGTCCTAAACCTTGGACTTCAGTGTAAATTAGGAACTAATGTCTCTGTGCCTATGTCCGTAAGTATCTAAATTCCAAACTACAAGATTTCCCTGCATATCTAAACACAGGTGTTTTCATGCACTGGGAAAGAAAACTAGATCCAAGCAGCTAGATGCTTCAGTTTAGCCTAATAAGCAGAGACAGCTGTTTTATCTTACTTCAGAGATAAAGTAGGGAGGTGAGTAAATAAATTCCTGGAAGATCCTGATCCATTGGACATGCTTAGACCAAACTTAGCAAACATTGTCAGTTTTGTACTCAACCCAAAGCACTACATCTCAACATGGATTATGGTATTTTCCTTTTTCTTTTTCCTAGGGAGACTATACATTCAAAATGTGTGAGCAGGCTTAGATACTGTGACTGGAAAGCACTTCTTTTCCTGAACCTTCTCACTAAAATGCCCTCAAAAATTGCCTACAGAAATAGAGTCTTTTGCTTCTTTTCACTCTTGAACTCTTTTCTGTACAGCTTAAAAGGACAGGCAGGGGGTGACTGTCTCACGGCCAGGTCTATAAAGTGGTAAATAGAGTCCTCTCTGAGGAGACGAGTTGGCATGCTGGCAAATGAATTGCATGAAGCTTCCACTTCTGACTAACTGCATTAAACACCTGCAAAGTTTGTTTTTCTTTACTGACAGTAAAAGATCTATCAAATGCCTAAAACTAGCTTCAAAATTTTCTTCCTAGGGAAAGGGAGGTCAGAGTGGAGTCTGTCTGATAATTTTCCACTGAAACAGTCATGGTGACTGTCCCTTGAACATCACAATTTGATTTCTGCAAGTGAGCATGACACAGGCTGGTCTAAAACATGAAGAAATGTGGCTGGCACCAATCAACTCACTATCCTTTAATCAGATCCAATTTATCTCTCCAAAAAGTAACATTCATTTTAAGTAATGGTGCATAGATGCATCTGCATTCATGAAGGTGTGTAATCAAGGCAAAGCCAGAGTTACCTAGTCCACCTTACCATAGCTGCAGTAAACTGTCAGTCATAAGCTGTACCAGCTATAGCTACTGGGGATAACAAATCTGAATTAACAGCCAAATGTTTCAGCTCATGGGTATGAGCCACAGTATGATCCACAGCTAATTCCAAGGGTTTTTCAAAGTCAATATATGGGGAAAGGTTGTAGACCTGGATGCAGGGAGATTTGAAGGAGATTGAGAGACCCATATGAAATTTTGCTGAGTCCAGATCAGAAAGGCACTGCCAACATTTTATATCAAAATTATAAGAGGAAAAAATAGATTTGGGGCTACACTGAAGGAATATGACTGATGAGTGCAAGTATGAAATGTTAGAACACAGTGAGATCAGTGGAAATCTTCGTAAGGAGTCCAGCGAGGCCTGGATCAGTTAGTAACTATAAAGTTGTTTCCACCACAGTGCTTATCAACAGTTACTTATTTTTATCTACATCTAACATCACAATTTATACAAAACAAATGCCACTTAAAACTACTCAAAAAATAGAAAGAAGCCAAAGGAACTAAAAAAATACAATACAGGTAAATAGGCCACATTAATTCCAGGTGGAGGTGATGCATTCTTTGATACATGACAAGAAAAATAATCATTATCAAGCAGAGGAAAATAGAATAAAAGATGCTGAAGATTGTGGGATCTTCCCAGGATGAAGTACAATCTAAGGAAAGAACACTTAGACAGCAGAAATCAAAATGGAGCTGAATGAAATTATTAATCCAGATTTTCACAATTTCTGTGAACCTTCAGGGGTGTGGAGTATACGGAAGGTGGAAACCCCTTGCAACCTTGGGGTTTGGACCAGATGATCTTTAAAGGTCCCTTTCAATCCAAAGCATTCCGTGATTCTGTGATCAGTATCATAATCACACCTACAATATTATTGCCTGCAAACCCTGACCAAGAACAAAGCTCTATCTTTTCAGAATTGTACAAAGAGACTGTGACCCTATCCTAATAGCTTGTTATCCAGTTAAACAAAGTAAAAGGAGAAAGGAGCTCTGGAATGTCTTCGGTTTTGCCATAGATGACACAAATTTTGTGGAGAAGCCAGGGTTTAACCCCTTTTACATTCCTCACTTTCTACCAGAGCATTCCTCCTTCTCAGATACATGTTCAGAATCAGAGTTACTGTGAAAACTTAGAATTATAGGAATGGAAGGGAAAACAGAAGGATCATAGAATTTTTTTGTTAGTTGTGCAACCTCCACATAAGATTGTAATACTCACAGTATTACTGTTGAAAATTTTTTTCTAATTTGTAGCCTGAATCTTTCATACTTTCTTCCTTACTTCAGTTCAAGAACATCAGTCTTTGTTTATTGCTATCAGACAAGAAGGTAAGATCATTTCCTTCCTCCTTCAAGCAGAAGGGGTTTTATGTATTTGAAGACTACTAGCCGATTCCCGTTAGACTTTTCTTCTGTAGACTAAACAATCAGTATTCATTCAATTTTTTATCATACTATCTAGACTGCTAATTGCTGGTCTCTGGACTCCTTCCAGTTTATCTCCCTCTTGCTTATGGCACAGAGCACAAAACTGAACAAAGTACTCAAGCTAAGGCCAGCTGAGCGCATTTAATACATTGGAGAGCCAACATACCAACACAGCCATGTTCCTTCCAGCTCCCTGAAATACATGCACAGTAGCCCTTTGTGCTGTGTAAAGGTGCCAACATTTCGGAGTTGGTCAAGGATCTCTGCATTACTCTTCCTTTTATGAGCTTTCATAATCCAAAGCTGATACACAACTGTTTGAGAGAAAGCGAACAAGAGGCTAAATCTTATTCAGATCTTATTCTCCCTGGGTTCAGAGAGAAGCTGCTACATTCAAGCATATGGCTTTAATGTCACTGGTAATTCCCAGGCCTCATTTGTCATATGTTAAATATTGTATGTTAAATATTGCTCATTTTCAAGAAACAAAACAACATTAATGGGCCAGCACAACTTCAAAGCTCTTAGTCAGAATCTATCAGCACATGTTCATGTCCCCCTAAGAATGCATGAATGGAAAATATGAATATGTTTTATTTCATTGAAGTTCTGTAACATTTTAAAACTGTTGAGCAATGAAATGCACAGAGGCTGTGTAACCTACATGGAGTCTCTGAGCATTTAAAATGTTTGTCCATAAGTACTGCAGGGCCCAATCTTGCTGCATTTATTCACCCTAGAATCATAGACTAATCTGACAAAGAACCTTCAGAGGCTGTCTGATACAACCAGAGCAGAGCCAACTAGGACCAGGTTGCTCAAGGGATCATCCAGTTAATTTTTTTATTATGTCCAAGAATTTGGGTTCCACAAGTCTTCCTGTTTATTCAAAACCCTGTTGGTTTCAAAGGATCTTGCTGGCTAAAATATTACTCAATATCCACAGCAGGATCGAAGCACAACCGTCATATACTACAAGTGTTCCAGTCTGCAGCTAAGTCTCTCTGTGAATAACACAAGTTCACCTTTATTTTTAAGGGCCAGATGATGAACTCTCTGTTCTTACAGTAGACTTTTTAGTGCAGTCAGTGGGTCTCCTCTGGTGAGCATCTGGCTGTTAGCAGCAAAAGTCACACCTTGCCTGCTAATAGTTAAGGGAAAGGATATAATGTGTGATGTAGCATACAGAAACCCCAAAGAATAATTAAAACAATCCTTTTCATAATCATTTTAGAAATAGTAAAAAAATGGAAAGGAAAGGATCAAAAAAGCCAACTGAAACATACTTAGGTCACATTAAGAACAGTAAACTTGGAGAAGTACAATAATTCACAGTTCAAATAATTTCAGAAATTGTACCAACTTTAGTTGACTACTTTTTCTAATTACCTCTATATTCAGTTCTATGAATCCTCCTTGTTATACCATCTCATACAGCAATTTTCATCAGCAGAGCTCAAAACATATTATAAAAGTGCTCATTAGCATGAGAGTTCCTCATTCAAAATCCACCAAGATCAATGAAAAAGTACCTCTCTGCCACATGGTCTCAGTTCTGCTAACTAGCAAGTGATCTGCTCTATCTAGCACCTGGAGGGTGTTATATAGTCATCCATTGGCCAAGCACTAGCTTTACAGTTTGCAATATAATATGGCTAGAACAATATGGACTATTGCAGTGAATGTCAAAATAAGGCCAAGTGTATCAACAGTAGAAGAACTTTAATATTAAGGTCAATAGAAATCTCTGATTTTTGCTGTATTTTAATGGTGTACAAGTATAATTGGTATCTTCGGGATTTGGTCTAAAGGACAAGGCCAGGTCCCTTATTTAAGAGCTAAGACCAGGTCCCTTGTTTAAGAGTTCGTCCACCTGAACTGGATCATACTTCCAAAGGACCCTTTGGAAACTTTGGATTCTGTGCATTTGTAGAATAGCCTTGCTTTGGCCCAGGAAAAACTGTACAGTGTTCACTAGATTTGACAGAATGGGTCAATAGTCCCTTTAATGTAGAGAGAACATAGAATCATAGAATCATAGAATAGT
>NW_009939591.1:0-19887 GCF_000696875.1 Nestor notabilis | reverse complement strand
CGGTTCGCTGTGTGCAGCCGGCGGCGGGGACGTGGGAACCTGTTGTGTGCTGCCGGGCTGTGCTGCTGCCACAGGGATGGGCCCTTTTCCCTTCGAAGTCCCCGGGAACCGGAGGGAGCAGCGGTCTCTGCTGCATTGTCTGAAACGCCCTTGGAGATAAATGGTCAAAAGACACTACGCACATGAGCTGATTATTTATTTTCTTTACGTTTAAACTATGCATCGTGTTTTGGAATAGAGGCTGAACAAATTTTGTGTTGCTCTCGCTAGTGCATACATTCATACGGCTCTCAAATGATCCCTGTAGTTTTTTTTTCCTCTTCTGAGTCAGACACCTCCCTTCTCTGACTATATGACTTCACCCCGCTTGCCGTGGTTTAGTAAGCACATAATGAATGTGGTGGCTCTTGGTGGTCTGTTAATTTTCTTAATCGTGGAGGTTTTCGTCAGCTTTTTGGCTATCCTGTTTATTTACATCTTGATTGGTGCAGATTTTACAGGGCACATCTTTATTTAGCTTTCGGCAAGGCTTACGTATTGCAAAATAAAAGTTCGAAGTTGAAATTCAGTTGACTTCAGGCAACAGAGTGGAACAACAGCTCCCTTAACCAAAATCCTTCACATCAGGAAACTCTTCTGACTGCACTAATGAATAGAAATCATTTGGGTTTGTGTGCAATAAGAGATCACAGACAGAAGAGTTTGATGTGAGAAATTATTTATACCTTATTCAGAACTTTTGTATATCCTGAACTGAACCTGTGCTTTAAGGGGATGAATGCCCAGAAATCCTGGCAGGGTTAGGGTTTTAGATTATGAGCACTGGTGTGCAGTGCTTCTTTTGTTTCTTCTATGAAGCATTTATTAATGTCTCTTCCTTCCTCAGCTCATTTATAAGGTCCCAAAAGTCTCCATTTCTGAGTCTTCCTTAAAACTCAAAATGAGTTTTTGTCCCAGATTTACTGGTCTTGTGATGTGAATCTCTCTGTTTCTCTGTGTGACCTTTATGTATCTGTTTGTGTGCCAGTGCTTACTGTGGTCTCCTGCGGGAGGAATGGGCTCTCCCTTCTTTATTTTTGCCTTGCACATAATGAAAAGCTTGTGCAAGGAGAAGCAATGAGTCCTTCCTGTTTCTTTATGCTTCTTGTTTCTAATGGATTTGGATCTCCAGGCTTTATGTACCATAGTAATGTTACAAGACCAAATAAAGTGTTACGGCAAAAAACCTGTAAACAGAACAGGAAAAAAGCCTCAAAATCTAAATGCCTGTGAGATTGCATTCATTGAAAAGCTGTTGTCAGCTCGTGTTTGGCCATGTCATGTTTGAATGAAAATAAAGACTCGCAGGAAAAGAAACACCACCACTGGTTTCTCTTGCTGAAATTGGGCAAGGGAAAAACTGTGGTGGCTGGTAAGAACATAGAAATGCTTCCTCTTGGCTTGTCTTTGAACACACAACCACAGTAGCTCATCATGAGAAGTCCTGCTGTGTAACTTGGGGACAATCACCCAAGTAATGGGACAGTATTGCACCTCTCTTCTACCAGATGAAGACTTGAAAGGAAAACATCAGGAGAACTGCGTAGCAAATTGCATTGATGGGCGATGCTGGCAGCGATTTGCGTGCGTGGAAATATGTTATATGTCACCCCAGGACTGCCTTGGCTGCTCAATTTTTATATCCAGGGAATGGAACTGGACTTTCTGCTGGGAACACTGTAGTTTGCCAAGCCATTGTGCCTTTCTCACGGGTGCAGTGTCCTTCAGGTGGAGAAGTGCTATGGATCTCCCTGCCCTGGGCAGCTGTGGATGTGATAGACCTGTGGCTGTGGTGATTTTAATGCAGGGAGAATCTGTTCCATGCTGGCTGTTTCTGAGCATAGCTGCTGAATATTGGTTCCTGCTGGCACTCCGCTTGCTAATCCCCAAGCACTGCAGAGTCACAAAGTGGGACCCCTCTCAGGATCAGAGGTTGCAGACTCAGGCTGCTATAGGAATATGCAAGTTGTGACAGCATTTCACCAGCTTTTTTAAATCTGCATATATTATTACCTGAAGTTTGGGAGGAAGGCATTGGGAAGCTTCCTTAAGGCCTAGCAGACAGAGAATCTTTCTTTGCTATAAATACCTGCTTTTGTATATTGAAGGGTTTTCCAAGATCTTAATTTCATTGTGTGCTGCATGTTACTTGATACGTAACTTTGTCACTCCCCGTGAATGAATGCTCCTTTTCCCTATTCTGTAGTTTATTTGTGGGAAAGTAAGTAGTTTAAATACTTAGGTAAAACACTGAGCTTCTGAAGTGGTGCACAATAGAAATCATAGATGATCATAATCTGAAGGTTATCTATCAGGTGTAATCCTATGGTTTAAATTTATGTGTGTCTGGACTGCACGAGTGAATGGTGTTGCAGAGCATGCAATACAGTCAGAATAGCCTGAGCTATTCTGGAATATGCGGGGCACCAGCAGCACAGCGGAGGTAGAGCTTTTCCTTGAGTTCAGTACTCAAGAAAGTACACAGTCCTGTGTGGGTTCAGGTAGTTAGCACAGAGGTTTTGTCTGTTCTTTGTGCCTGGGTGCTCTTACTCAAAATGGACCCACCTGTTGGGCTGCAGGATGAGTTTACCCATAGCTGGGTTTTTATTAGTGGTGTTTCTTTTTGTAATACCCCAATCCATTTCAGCTGTGACAGTATCTTAAATGTGTTGTGAGTTTCTCTTGAAATCAGCTGGCAATGATGTTGACTGGTTAAATTCTGGGTTTTCCCTGGGTGCTGTTAGCCCCTCAACAATAAAATGGGAGTCACTGAGACATAATCTGGGCAGCCTCTCTCCTTTTGTGTATTGCCTTTAAGTGAGCCCCTACTTCCCAGCCTAAAGGAGGAAACTGCTGTTTTTGCTGACACTGGGTTTTGGTGACAGGAATTGCTTTATGTCAGGAATATTGCATGAGCATTTGGGCAAGTATTGTCAAAAAATGTAAACCCCCCTGCATGGGATTATCCGTCCTGTTTGTGTAATGTAGAAAATACAGCAAATCTGACATCGTGCTTCAAAATAATGACTCATGAGTGACTCCTTACCACGCTGCTTGCGGGGAAGGATGATGCCTTCCTGAGAAGTCTCAGCTGGCTGTGAGTGTCATCCACTTGTACGGAGTATTAAAATGGTGTTATGTGCAGAGCTCACTCCAAAGTGCCTTTTGTTAGAACATTTCTCTGGAAAAAGTTCTCCTTCTGGGGGAAGAGCTGAGTTCCTGTGTGTCTCCTCAGCCAGGCTGTGTGTAAGGCTCTCAAGTTACTTTTCTGGCCAAAGCCTTGAACTGGGAAGGTTTTATTTTCGGTGTTGTCTGAAACTACTGTGTAATGTTGTCAGATGCTTAATTTTCCTGTTTTCCTAATTGGCTTGCTGTTAATGTAGCACAATGTGCTTTGGGTGGAGGTGTGACTTTGTGCATACTGGAAATTATAATGAGTAAGAAGAAATGAATAGGTAGATTTGAACAATGTCTTGAATTGTGGCTGATCAGCAATGGAAATGTGTAGCCATGTGAATTGTGAAGACATAAGGATCCTGAGAAGCAGGTAGCTGTCCCGTGACCTGCAGGAAGTCTGAGTAAACAAGCATTTGAAAACTGCTGCCACCAGGCACTGTCTGTAATGGTGGTGGTCATAGGTGCCAGTGGAGAGGCCAGACCCTGCAGAAGGCCTTATGGTCTTACCAGTAATGAAGTTTTTCTGCTGTTTGGTTTTTCTGGTGTTAGAGGAGGGCAGAGGAGGGTGTGCTTGGTATAGGGACAGCAGAAGGAGTAATGTTCATCCTCAAAGCCTGGGGATTGTTTGGACTTGTTTGCCCAGCAGGGCACCTCAGGGCTTGTCATGTGAGTAAAGGTAGTGGGATGATTCATGTGCAAAACTGTCTTGATGGATAAATCCTGGAAATAAATAGGTGTCTAGGCTTCCCGAGAGAAGGAATGGTGAGGTAGCATACACTAAGTCCTTGTGCATGTGACTGTTGTGAAAATATGCTGGAAACATAAAGACCCAATTGGGAAAATATGGGTAGAAGAACGGTGGAAGAAAATTTTGGAGAGCAAAAGAGGTTAAAATGAAGAATTAAAAAGAAGAATGAATAATTTGGATTTGAAAGTACTAAATTCATGCCTTCATTCTATCATAGTGTAGAAACTTCAATTGAATTGTAATATTCAAGAAGGGTTATATGTATTTGCTTCTGAAACTTTGAAGAAAGTGTAGCCACTGAGTAGGTGGAATTGTCTGCTGGGAGTTTGCAGCAGTACAGAGCTGGTTTGACAGGAGTAGCTTTCATGCAGAAGCAAAATCTTTTATTCATTTGTGTTTCTGCCTGGAATTCAGTTACTTGTCCAGTTGAAGGTGAGAAACTACAAAAGCTGAGAAGCTTTGTTTTCTTCTCATCTGTTCAAGAATGACAAATCACATCTGTTCTAACAAACTTGAGGGGCATATACAACCAAATTCACTAACTACAGGTAATGTCACCTATAATGAGATAATTTGATACACAAATATGTTGATAAACTTAATTTCATTAAAGACTTTTAGAAGGATTTAATTAGAGTTTAAAATACAGGTTTTATCGCTTGTACCTTAATATTTGCACAAGTTCTTTTGTCCTGTTTGTGAAGTGTTTTGCAGCTAATGAATGTGAACTGCTCAGTGAAAAATGAGTAGTCAAATACTGAAGCAAAAAAAAAGATACTAATGTAAGTAACTTATAATAAACCAAAAAGATGTTTATAGAGTACTTTGTAATCAGTAATAAAAAAATAATAATAATTAAAAAAATTCTAGTCAGGAAGAATCTTTATAGTTCAAGAAAGTGCAAATGCAAAGTGATATCAGAACAGTTTATTTAAATCTGAGTTAAAGTAGGTACTTTGAAGTCAAAGTGATTTAACAGCTTGCCCTGGGGATTGAAGCTCAGATTTGTGTTGGAGAAATATGAGTAAATAGCAAATAAATTCCAGGTATAATGGAAATGGGTATAATAAGATTTATTTTTTTTTTTTAGAGGTAGAAGAGGAAGATGATTTTTTAAAGCCGCTTTTTTTTTTTTTTCCTTGGTGTGCCATTGAGTGCTTGGACAGGGTGGTGCAGGAGAAACCACTGGGTGGGAGAGAAGAGCTTGTGGTGCTGCTCTGGGATGGGCCTCAGCAAGCAATACTCCTGCAAAGAGTATTATTTGTACTCCAAAGACATCAGATGCAGGCAAGTCCAGTAGAGGGTAAGTTTGGGTGCTTGTACAGGGCTGGAGCAGGTAATTTTGAAACCAGGGTGCAGTGCCAGTTTTTAAGGTAATGCATCAATGAGAACAGAGCAGCTGAATGCCACTGCTGGGAAATTGCCTTTCTGACAGGGCTGTGCTGGGTGGCATGCATTTTGTTGTTGAGACTTCTTTCTGTTAATATCACAGAGCTGAAGAGAGGCTGCGATTTTGCTGTGGTGTGTTTCTGTGCTGTGATGGTGGGGACTGAGAGCAGGATGCATGGCAGTCTCACAGGCTGAAGAGAAAATAACTGATGCTCAGGAGTTTTGAGATCCTGTGCCCTAGGATCCCACCCTGCCACTACTGCCATCAAGCATAGGATATTTAGGAATATCCATGTAGGATCAAGTGATGGAGAATGGCAGTCTGGGGTAAACTCTAGGGCTGCAGCCCTCCAGGGTATACATGTTGTGTGTTTTGGGTTTTTTCTTTTTTTTTTTTATATGGTGGTTCATTTAAAATTCCATTTCATTGCTTATTAGAACCTTGTTCATGCTCTTGTCACTAATGGCCTGTCAGGCTTTCCATTACACACCAGTGTTGCCGGGGGATTTGTAATTTGGCTTTGAAAGGTTAGCTTCTGTCAGGAGCTTGACAGGCATCATTCCAGATCAATAATATAATGTGGTCTTTCTTTTATTACAGCTTTTACATATTTTTTGAGCAGTTGGGTTATTAGTTTATTCTTTGTTTCTAATGGAGATGAAGTTTTATGGGATTTTCTTGTCCTGCTCAAGAGTATGCATCTTCAAATTATAAGAGTCAGACTGGAGATGCTCAAGGAGACAAGATTTAAAAGACAACAACAGAAAACAACAAAAAAAAGACACTACCACCCCCCCCCCCAAAAAAAAAAAAACCAACCCAAACAAACTTAACCAGAAACCTCCAAAATATCCTTCAGAACATTGTTGCCTCAACTAAGTAATCAATTTTGGTTTTAAAACAAGGCATGCTGCTCTTCTTTCTTGGATGTTAGCAGGAATTGCTGGATACCTAATTTTTGAGAATGAGTCAGTCAGCACTGAATTATGAATCTGTAAGCCTGACAGTGGGAATAGTCAGGGTATTTTAAAACATCCATCTCATATATGTAATACTGCAGTTCTGGATAGCTTAACTGTTTGGTTTTGTTGTTCTAGCAGTATATTCTCTAAATCTCTAGAGAAATAGTCACAAATCCATTTTCAAGTCTGGGTTGTGTTTTGAACTTTTAAAATGGTTTGGAGGTCTGTATTAGGGATTAAAATACAGTTTACCTTTACAGTTCAAGATGGATCTTTTAAGGATTTAATAGTACATCTGCTTGGATTCTTTCAAAGAAATGAAAAATTGAATTTCCTGAAGAATTAAACATGTTGGTCTCCCTCTCATCATCTGTGTTCAGGATGCTGGTCGATAGGAAAAACTCGGAGAATGCAAACAGTTGAAATACAGTTGTGTCTTAGGTTCCAGCTACAGTTCAGGAAAACCAAAACCCTGCAGTTAAATAGTTAGTAATGTTTGTTGCATCTACTTATGCTTGTAAATGGGCTAAGTAGGATCAGGGAGGGGATCAGAAGAGGGCAGCTCACTGACATGGAAAATATTACCATGAAGTGAATGATAAGGTGTAAGGAGAAAGTGTAGAAAATCACTTCATGGTCCCAGGAACCCCCTGAATAGTGAAGCTACTTTCTTCCAATTGGTATTCAAAGAATGTGAAACAAACTGCCTTGGTCTGTTTGCAGCACCTTGGGCTAAGCAGGGTGAATGTCAGAGAATCAAGATTGCTCTTTTTGTGTGTGTGATCCCAAAGAATGTATTGATTACTTCTATGGAGGAAATAAAATACAGTCCTGATACAGAAAAACCAGATGCAGCATCATACTGCACCTGTAGAGGACTTGTGGTAACCTGGGCTCAGTTAAACAGAAGTACATTTAAGGCCACCTGATCTGTTGTACTGTGTCTGGTTTCCCTCATGGGAAATGACATCACTGGACTTTGTCTCTCTCCTTTAACCAGGATGTGCTCAGTGAGTTGGCAGCCTGGTTTTGATGTTAGTGTTGGGATGGTGAAAATCCAGCTGGTTCAATAGCAGCTAACATGCGGAGGAGAGAGGCACTATATTAGTAATGGCAGGGGTTGCCTCCATGCCTGCATTCACTGTTTCAGGGAATTTGCATTAGGTATTGCTACACCTTTATCAACCTGACAGAGCTGCAGCATGTAGGGTCTTCTGAAGGAATATTGGCAGCATTTGGCCTTTGAACACTTTGTAGTGTTTCCCTTGATCAGTTGGATGTGGAAGATACGTTACTTCTGATTATATGTATCTGGAAGTAATATAGATAGTTTTATCTCCAGTCTCTGCATGTCTGCCAAGGTTGGATAAAACGAAGAAGTAGTATGTACTTGAGTTCTGAGAACCAGAGTTCTTGATCCTACTTGAGAGATGGATTAAAATGCCAGTGGAGCTTGAGCTGGTTTTGCACTAAGAAGAGTTTGATTTAATTGCCTGAAGATGCTGAAACATTATTAAGATGTTGGGAGTGTTTTGAAATGGATTTGTAGTATTCAGCTAAGAGCTGTGAAAGACTTCACCAGAAATGTATTCCTCTGCTTTTTCAGAGAACAAATAGAGGAGCTCTCGAATGTCTAGCAATATTAGATCTTCAGTAAGGAATACATTTACTTACCTGCCTTAAAGGATCCTGAGAGGTGGATTTTAAATTTCCATAAAACACAGTGCTCCCTAATAGTACACAAGACATTTAGTGTGATTTTAGTAATCAGTCTTGAGGAGATGAGTTTATTGCTGTGTATGGGTCGCTTCTGCTTGGTTATTGCCTGGTCCTTTCAGAAACAAAGCAGCAAACTCACTGCAGTGTATCTCTGTAAACCCAGGTGGCTTCCTAAATAATCATGGTCCAGCTTTCTATATACTTCATAGGAATGTTTAAGTACTTTATTTTCCTTGGTTTTAATGAGGAGTGTAATTCGCCTAATAATGATGACTTGAATGGATGACCTGTGTTTTTCATAGCAAGGGTGACTAAACTCTAGTCAAAGCATCATGTGAATTGTTAGTAGGCTGTGGTTTGTATGAATAAAGGCAAACTAATTTCATCTTCTTTGATCTTTGATATTACAAGATTACCTTATGCTGTGTTCTTTGGTCTGACTCTTCAGATTCATACTGGGTTGTGTTTCATAATTGGCTTTTTTTCCTTTCAGTTAAAAAAGGAACAAAGATTTAAAGCTTTGTGTTGGATGCTTTGGGGATGCAGGAGCTTTAAATTTGTTCCAGGATCAGGATAATTATTGTGAAGTTTTTCACTTTCTTCTGTCTAACAACTGTCAGGCTTACTTATTTGGTGATACATATATACATATATATATATGCACACACACACACACATACATATATATATATTTTTAATTCAGTGCATGGATTCTATGAAAAAACTATTTTTTTAATGGAGGAACATTGCTTTTAGTACTTGTTCCATGCTTGAATGTGTCTAGTTGATCCTAAAAACCAGTGGGAAAAAGTGGTTGTGAGCCTAAAATAAAAAAGCAGGCAAAGTGTAAGATCCCAGGTACGCTGTTTACCACTCCTAAGTTTTGCTGTTTTACATTCATTTCTAAAATACTATCTCTAGGTATCTCCAGCATAAAGAAATTAAAAAGTTTGGACTTGCTTTGAATTCTGTCTTGAACTTGCACTAATGTTTTGCTCTGTGGCTTTATGATTTGGCTTTTGTAGATGGTCCTAGTGATGTTAAGTATCCATTAATGGTCTAAGTATCACTGTGAGTGGTGTGGTACTGCTAAGCTGGCTGGTGTTCCGTTTCTGGAAGTTGTGCTATTCTCTACACCAGAGGCAGGCTGCTCCTTACTGTAGTAGTACGGCCAGGATCACCACTTTCAGCTAGTGATATTTTGCTGTCATGAGAGTTTTTTCAGGTGTTGCCAGGGGATAGAGGACTGCCATCCATCTGATGCTTGCTTGAAGTTTTGAGTCCTTAGTCAATCTGAGGTTTGATTGTTCATTGTAATTCTAACTGGATGGTTCTGGCACTACAGGAGAAGGGGGAGGAATGAGTCACATTCTAAACTGGAACACAGTTGAAGTCTCTAACCCTGCATGCACATGCTGAGCAGCGATATACCAACCATTAATGCTGAACTTCAGAGATCTGGGTTTAGTGTCTGCTCTTCTGTGGATTTCTTTTGTGATTTTGGGAAGTTGCTGGCACTCTGCACCTGCATTCCCCATCTAGTATTGCAAAATAATAAGCCATTTCCCAAGAGGGAAAACTGCTATGGCTGACAACTCTACTAGTATCTTAGGGGCAAAGGGTGAGCGAGAGCTGAGAGCAACCTTTGTCAGCAGCATCCTGGATGAGTGGAATAGCGTAGCCACAGTGGAGTGCATCAGGGAAAGTATGGGTCCACCCAGTGTGGACTGTCCTCTTCAGTCCTGAGCTTGCTGGTTTGGCAGAAAGATTGAGCAAATGAGAATAATAGTGAAAACAGAAGACTGACAGTTCGTATATTGCAGTGTTAAGTGGTTTCATGATTTTCTTCCCCGTCTGAATAAAACCAATGCCTATAAATAACAGATTTGCTTTATTAACAAAAAACATGAATATAGAGCAGTCTGTGGAATTTTTTTGGGTGAAGATTTGCATTCTAGGGTCCTTTCCAAGGTGAATTATTCTATGTACCTGCCAGAGATGAAGAAATCTTTCATCGTGTGTTGTTCTGAATGGGGCAAAAGAAGGAAATCAAGCATAGGCATGATCTCCTTCTTTCTACTTTCCTGGCAAGAAACTTTAAAAGGAATCACAAATGTTTCTTCAGCCAAATGCTGTGGAAAATGCAGCAATTAAGAAAGTAATGCTTACCTTGTACTGTTTGTAACTGTCTCCTAACCCTGAGGTTGAGGGCATTTTCTCAACTATATCTGAAAACAAAAGCATGAGTAGAAATTAGAGTTTCTCTGACTGTATCTGGAGCCTTTATCTGTCTCTTGAAATGTAAGATCTATGCTTCAGTGCTTTGGTGATTGAGTGGAAGAATATTAAGATTCATGTTCTTTACTTCAAAACTATAGTGGCAACATCACAGGGAGGGTGTTCTGAAGCCCTGTGGTGGGGAAAAGCAGAAACAGACATTGCCTTCTTGTGCTTTTGCTGAGGAGTTTTCTAAGTAAGACCTTTCTTTCTCAACTCATGTGTTCCTACTTGAGACCTTGTAACTGTCATGAGACAGAGGTAGTGATTTCCCAGCAGATAAAGGCTGTGACTGTTTCTGGTTTTATAAACCACATTTTATGACAATTTTTCAGTCTGGAGGGAGTGGCTGGTTGAGGGTGGTGTGGTGGCTGGGGAGAGGCCCAGGGAGGGCAGAGAAACAGAGCTGAAGTGTCAAACCATAGTCCCATTGCCGGGTGGGGGCAAAAAGCTAGTAAGTCTTTAAATATTTAGTCCAGGATTGTATTTCCTGGGCCACTTCACTGTAGTACACCCATGTGCAAGCCTTCTGCATCTGTAGGGATTCATAGCTGTGCAAGCTCTCGTCTGCTCTGGAGGAAACTTGAAGTAGTGGTGCTGGTTACAACTGGAAGGAGATGGCATGTTTTCAGCAGCTGACGTGTTAACGGTAGATTACACCTGCATTTATTAAACCAAATAGTATCTTTCCAGTAGTTGCTGTTTGTCTGAGGGAGTAGGGTGCTGCTGGCATTAGGGCAGTTGTTTTGGGTTCTTTGTGACTGAAGTTAGTATGTCATGGATGTTACTAAAATTCCTCCTTTATTTCTCCTTTCTTTTAATCAATAATGTCTATTTCCCCAGAGAGCCAATTTTTCTTGTTTTCAATAGTTCTGTTGTGGACTAAATTAAAATCTTGTACACGTGAGGAAAGGTATCGTTCCTTGACAGCCCCAAGTAAAGCACGAGATGCCTGCAGCACAAAAAGCTGGTGTGCTGTCGAGGGGATTGGTGATCTCCAGATCTGCAGTTCTGCAAGCTACAGGCAGTGCCAACAGGCTGGCCTTAGACTGGTTCCTTGCTCCTTTGATGGTTTCACAGTGAAGTGATAAGCTGTTAGAGGAAACATTTTTCTTCCTTGTATGAATGTGGTTTGTTTAAAGAGAAAGGCCTGCTTTTGCAGGAAGGAGGAGGTTTCACTGGGATGTATGTGAGTGGGCAGGCACTCTTCACTTTTAGCTAAACAGCTATATTTGTTATAGTAGAAGCCTGTGTTGTTAATAATGGAAATGTGAAAGGGAGTGCTGACTAATTAATTGAAACATCTAGGCACTGGCAAAGACATTAAATTTGTTGGTCATAACATTAAGTACCACTTTGCTAAATTAGCCTGAAGACTAGAAAACAATCTAAAGTGGGATTTTT
This sequence comes from Nestor notabilis, assembly GCF_000696875.1. Taxonomy (NCBI): domain Eukaryota; kingdom Metazoa; phylum Chordata; class Aves; order Psittaciformes; family Psittacidae; genus Nestor; species Nestor notabilis. The sequence continues at coordinate 8,171 of NW_009939591.1, read as the reverse complement.
AAAGGGCTTGGGGTTTTTAGTACCACCTCCTTCTGTAGACTAGTGTTCTTACATATGCATGTCAGGTTGGACCCCAGTTGAGAGATGCAGTATCAAACAGTTGGGGTTTTTTAAATCTTGGCCGCAAGATGGGTGAAAGTGTTGGTTGTCAGCTTCTAAAAGTGAGTGGGTTTGTGGTCTAGAAGGTAAGTGAGAATTACAGCTTCCAGTGCAGAGTTGCCAGTTGCTCACTCAGAAAGCTGCTACTGATGTACTACTTAGAACAAAGAAACTGAATTTGGAAAATACTAGTGTGTGATAGTAGGCATGCGTAGGAAATAGCTCTGCTTCTCTGCAAACTGCTCATGTAATAATTACTCCTTCCTTCTGCGTTGCTAACATGATGCTAGCTAGCAGTCTGCAGCAAAGATAAGATGCTAGGGGAGGTACATACATGAAAATGCCTGTAACAGCCACTCTAGGTAGTTTTGCAAGGCTGGAGCTCTTCCAAAATGTGATTTACTGGTTTTACCTGATCTACCACAGTAGTCTCTCAGATAGTGTTTTGGCAGTGGTATTTATTAAGTGTGAAAACAGAGACATTGGATGTCATGAATTTACAGTACTAGCAGTCTTTGATTAGAGTGATTGCTTTGGCAGAGAACAAAAATAACATGTGTATCTGGCATTGAAAAGGTGCATTTGTCCTGGTACAGACACTCTAGATACACTCCAGTAGTGCCAGCACGCTTCGTAAGTTACCAAGTGATCTTCCAAGATTTGATTTAGGTCTTGGAGAGTTTGGGACTGTCGCTGAGTGATTCTGGAAGCAGCGGTAGGGAATGTGTAGCCATTTGTCCCTCTTCCACTGGGTAAAGAGGTTGCATCCAGCAGAATCAAGATTGCCTCTGTTAAGGGGGGATGGTTACACCTGCACTAAATTATTCACAGTTGGTCAGTTAGGAAACACAAAAGCTTTGTGCATTAGTTTCTAATGTGAAAGGCATAACTAGGTGATTCCTCTGGTGTTATCCCAATGAATAAATGAAATCTCTGAAAATGATGCTTCAGTCCCTTCTGGAAGCCTTCTGGAATTGCACATGGGTTTGAGCGAGGTTTGGATGCAGTTTCTGGGGAACTGAACTACCACGTGCAATGAGAGGCTGAATTACAGCAAACTAGTTGATGACTGTTGGATGAAAATGAGTTTATAGTTTCTGAGCACCAAAGTTCAGTAGCAGATAACTGTATCCTGTCAGTTGTGTTGACCCTTGCTGTAATTAGATATTTAAAGTAAACTGGCAGATGCTTGTAAGATGCTGTCATGATTTGGTATTTCACACTGACTTATGGTATTTAATTATTTCTCTCTAAATTTAACATCTTAAGATTGCTCCATCTTGGAAAATACTTCTCAAATTATTTACAGTTTGGTCTGAATTCCACTTTTTCAAAGTGGGTATCTGCAGATAGTGCACAGTAGTTCATGCTTTTAAATCCTGTGGGCTTCGATTCATTGTTAAGCATTAACTAAAATGATGATTGCCACACCATACGTAATCCTAGAAGAGAGAAGGCTGACAGGGAGGCATGAGCTTTAAGGGTACATTTTACAATTTTTTTTTTTCTAGAGGAGGTTGTATTTGTGTTCTCAGGCATAATAATACATAGCAGCCTTCAGCAGCAGGAGAAGAGCAAGTGGAAATGGAGAATTGAAGCAAATGTGGGCGTAAGAAAGGTCTCCCCCATCTTCTCCTTCTGAGCAATATAGAAACCATCCCAAGGAAAATAAAGGGGAAAACTACAGTGCGCAGGGTCCAAGCACTGAGACTTCTGCTTTTGTGTGAGCTAAATATTCTCATTACCTGCATGAAATGAAGTAACAAGATTTTTTTGTTTTCAAGATGGGAGGAATCAGAAGAGGGTCTAAATTTGAAGAAGCTCTAAACCCCCAGCGAGTCTTTGTGAATACTTTGTGAGTGTTCAAGCTTGGGCATGTTCAGTTATACCTTTCTTTGTCACTGTTAGTGGTCTCTCAAAGTACTTCATGAAGATTTATATGTCCATTGCATTTTGGCAGCCAGCATCAAATGTATTACAGTACTGTCATGTATGATATCATGTGGCTGTCATGTGAAAATAAACATTCACGTTAATGTTTGTGTTACTAAGTACAAGTATTCATTTGCCTAGAATATATTTGAGCATGAGTTGCAGAATCAGCTGAGTTGTTCTCTTCACATGACTTCCACAAAAATGTTTTGAGGAGTTGGACTTTAATACGTGAACTCGTGCTAGACCTCTACAAAGGTCATTCTGTGTTCTTCTGAGTGTCCCTCTTCTCTCAGTGGGAGAAAACAAAGTGAAAACAAGTATGATAAAGGTGATTGAAGTGTCAGATGGTATGGAAAGTTTAGAAAGCAGATCTAAAAGTGCTCTAGAAACTGAAGTTTTCTGAGGTGACCAGAAGTACTTTAGAAAGCAGTTGAGTACATAGATAAGATGTGTTATTGGTATCTGAAATGGTGAGGTGAGTACTGGGCAGAAAATATTTGTTCAGTAAGAAACTAGAAAAATACATCACCCCCATCCCCCCCCCCCAAACCTCCAAGACAATGCTTACCAAATCTAGTGTTTGAACCTTCATGGTTTGTTCTTTCACAACATCTCTTCATGGGAGTTGTTCTACTGGTTTTCAGCTATTTTCTGTATAAGGAGGTGCTAAATTTGACCTAGGAAAAGTAGTTCAGTCCCTGAAAGAACTTTTCTTTGTGTTGTATATTGTTCTCCCTTCATTATACGTTACAGATGTGCCTAAAGCCACACTCAGGATATTTTTTATGAATCCCTTCTCTTTTGGCTGGAATTCAATAAAACAGAAAACAGCAGAAAAGTATGCTTTGAATTCAGAAACAGCTGTACAAGGTCTTATCAGTGAGGAGGCAACTGAGAAACATGTGTTGGTTGATTGCTCTTCAGTTCCAAGGGAGTTCCTCAGGTGGGTGAAATCGTTTCCATTGCTGCTGCAGTGGGCTTTTATGAATTTAATCTTGGAAAATAAAAGCACATTAAATATCGAGTTTCCCTTTTTGTTAGGGCTCTTTTCCTGTGTTATATGTTGTTGTAACCATTCAAATCAAAGAGCTCTGGGCTCAATTTCCTCCATACAAAGCTGTGCAATTTCATACTGTGGTTATATTTTAAGTGTTGCCTGTGAGAGCCACTGTTATACCCTCTTCTTGGGCTGTTAGTGTGTTCTCTTGGCACATATGAAATCTTGACTGCTGTTCGTGGCTGTTTCATATAGTTGTGCTAGAGCTCTGCAATGGGAGTATTTGAAGAGCAGGGAAGAAGAGGAGATAGTTTTGTGGAAAGGCACATATGTGCCCCCAAACTGATTGCGTTAGAAACTCTGCCACTGGGTTTAGCTGAGTTTCAAACATCGTGTTCACAGAACAAGTTGGTATTACCAGGTTTTGGAGCTGTAGTAATTCCATAATAGTTCTTCTGTTTGGTACAGTTAAAAGAGGAAGTCAGACGTTAGAAGTTATGAGGGAAGGGGTAGAAATCAGTGTTTTACCATAGAATTATTCCATGGCACATGCTCATCTTAATTAGGTTCAATGAAGGGCAGCAAAAGTGCTCTGGGGATAGTTTCTGTACAGGGCACGTTTAACTGGTAGGCTAGGACTTCTCAACCTGGAAAAAGGATGCTTCAGGTCTTGCGTGTGATGGAGAATTGTAAAGTGGGTGGTGTAAATACAGTTTATAGGTGGTAATTGGTCACTGTGTCTTCTTGTGAAGAAAGCCATTACACTGAATTGGAAATTTGTAGGTAAAATTAAAATAGTAATTAAAAAACGAAACACTTCACCACCATCACCAAAGAACAACAAAACCCACACACCTAAGAAAACCCAACCAAAACAAAGACAGAAAACAGCCCCCCCCCCAAAAAAAAAACTCAACACACAACGTTTGGAAAAAGCTGTGCTGTGGTTCATGGTCACAAGTAGGTGTAGGTTGTAAAAGCTTATGTAAATCCAGGAAGAGCATGGAAAGGTGAGTAGAACAGAACTCCAGCGGGAGCTGCCACATACACAGGTCTCTGGCACAGGATTAGACATGCATTAACTGTGCCTTTGACTAGAAGTGCTATGCTGTGTTCTTGTGCAGTGTTAATGTACAGTATCTAGGAAGACAATGAGGTGTTTCACTATTGAATCTAGAAGCTGTGGTCTGGTATCATTTCTGAATGATATCCTTTCTATACAGTGAGGAGGTGGTTCCTGTTGGGGAGAGGAGGAGAAGAGGTTAAAACAGGAGCTGCAGGAAAAAGTAGGTAAAGAGCATGTAGATTTTAAAAACAGTTGTAGGATAGCAAGACCAACTAACTTTACTGTTAATAAATCAGGAATAACTGACAGATCAACAACCTAAATATCTCCTTTTTCTAATGTGCTATGAAGTCAGGTGAAAACAGCTTCACAAAGGAACCATGCTCCGATCTGTCAGCGTTGATTGTGTCTGCATTTCTCTTCCTGCTTGCCAGTAGCTAATGAGGAGGTAGAAAGACACAAAATGAGTTACAGAAATACTATGATTACATTTATTAGGAAGTCTGCGTACATGTGTTAGATTAGCACCAGCTATCCTCTTTAATTACTTGATTTTGGTAATTAAGCTGTGTAGCCAAGCTGCTTGTTAATCAAGGCAGATTTACACAAAGCCCTAGTGTAATACTTAAGTATGGGTAGGCAACCAGGGGTAAGGATTTTGGTCTTCCTCCTTCCTTGCCTGTAGCTGTTCAAGAAGTGGATGGGGAGATGTAGGTTGTGTGGATGTTGAGCTATCAAGGAGCAGTGGTTTGGCAGTTCCCCTGTGGAGTGCTTGGGTAGGCAGGCTGGTGGTTGTGATCCTCCAGTCCCTTGCAAGGGCTTTTTCAAAGGCTTATAGCAAGAGCCAGAAATGTCTCTAAAACAGAATGAGGGATCTGATGGATGATGGCAGCGTAAAATTTATATGCTGAAACTGTGTGACCTCTTACAGAAGGGGAAGGTATGCTGCTTTACCAAACCTGTCATCAGGTTTGTTCTGTGTGTTAGCCTCCCATACCCAGTGGCACCAAGGCTGAGGCAGGGATCACTTGTATGACACAGAGGAGAAGGGATGCCGTCTGCCAGGTCCTTCCTTTGTCTCTTGGCTGGTGAGGAAGGACTAGCCTTTGGGCAGTTTAGGCTTGTGGGTACTTTGGGTTTGTTTTTCCAGATGGACTCTGTGGTTTGTAAACGGGAGTTCAAGCTTCATCCCTGCCCTGCACCAGAGGCCTTTGACAGGGAGTTTCTTTGTTGCACTTCTGTTTCCATGGTGCTTCTGGGTAGACATTGTCTGTTGGACTTCTCTGACCAACATGGTTGGAACTGGCCCTGGGGTTCAGAAGGCATTGGGGGGTGATAGTGGGAGGTGTGTGTTCGTGGGAGCCTGTCCAGGGGCAGAGGAAGGCTCTGCAAGGAGAGGCTGTGGGGAAGGGGCCAGATGGACACCCTGGGGTTTGGTGACCAAGGCCTGAGGCCATGCTGATGGCTGGTGCCACTGAGCTCATTTGCATATGGAAGCCCATTGGCTGCTTCCGTGGTTTCCCAGGAGCGTTCCCTGTGTGAACAGCCCGGGCTGGCAGTTGACCACGCTCCAGGAGTGACTGTGGACGTGTGAGGAGACGGCTCTCTGGTTTCCCTGTCCAGGAGCTGGATGAGCACTTCCACACCTCCCACACGTCCTGTGGCATTGCTGGTGCGGTGTCTGCATCTCCAAGTGACCTCAGTGGCCATGCTGCAGAGGGAAAGGCAGAGGAACAGCCCCCCAAAGCAGGTCTGGTTCCAGCTCCCCACCAGGGACTGGCGGGAGTAGCGCAAGTGGGAGAAGAGGGAGGCTGCTGCCACTCAGCTCTCAGCCCCAGCCAGTCCGTTGGCTGGTTCCATGTGTGACTTGGTGGAGCATGGACAGATTGTCAAGGATAGCCAGCCACCTCTCAGGCAGAACTGGTGGAGGAGGCTTCTTTATTGTCTGCGTGGCTGGAACAAGCCCTGTAAAAAGCAGACGCCCCTACTGGCACATACAACCCCTAAAGCAAAGACAGCCCCCTACTCAAGCAAAATACCTATTGCAGAGCCTGTTTATCCTAGCTTTCCTTTCTGTTCTTGCCTATTTTTTTAATGTATCTAATTTCACCTTTTTTAAAAAGAGTGCATTTTGTTTGTTACATGACATGAATAGACAAACCCTTTCTTTGCCTATTGTGAAAAACTGTTCTTGTAATATCTGTTGCATTTATCTGTTTGTTAAATAACCAATTAAAAAAATTCTGAGCCGAAAGCCTGGTTAAATGAATCTTTAAAAGGAGCATGACGGGGAGATGGTGGCAGCCCATCTACTGAGAGCAGAGCTTTTACAAATGCACTGATAGGGAGGCGCTGGCAGAACTAAGTGATGGGATGGTTTTAAGGGGAGTTGTTTTGTGAAAATCTGTCTTCAGGATAGTCTGATCTTATTTGTGGCAATTCAGTCACTGTCATATTCAAACCAACAATTTTAGAATGGTACTCTTTTTCAAATAATTTGTAGGTTTACCTTTGGGCAGCTAATAATTTTAAGTAATGGTTCTGAGTAGATGTGTTACTGCCAAAGTACTGGAGAAATGGCTATTTAATGAAGTAATAATCCCTCTGTACTTGGCATTGCTGAGGCTGCACCTCAAATTCTGTGTTCAGTTCTGGGCCCCTCACTGCAAGAGAGATACGGAGTTCCTGGAGAGGATCCAGAGAAGGGCAATGAAGCTGATGGAGAGTCTGGAGCACAAGTCTTATGAGGAACAGCTGAGGGAACTGAGGTTGTTTAGTCTGGACAAGAGAAGGCTCGGGGGGGACCCTATCGCTCTCTACTACTACCTGAAAGGAGGATGGACCAGGAGGTGACTGGTCTCTTTTTCCATAGTAACCAGTGATAGGACAAGAGGTAATGGCCTCAAGCTGTGCCAGAGGAAGTTTAGACTGGATCTTAGGCAACACTTCTTCACCAAAAGGGTGCTCAGGCATTGGAACAGGCTGCCCAGGAAAGTGGTAGGGTCACTGTTCCTGGCAGTGTTCAAAAACTGTCTAGTTGAGGCACTTGGGGACATGGTTTAGTGCTGGCCTTGGCAGTGCTGGGTCCAACAGTTGGACTTGATGATCTTAAATGTCTTTTCCAACCTAGGCGATTCTGTGAATGAGTGATGAGTTGATGGTGGTGGGCAGAAGAGAGGAATGATAGCCTAAGTAGGGACCAGCAGTGTGTCAGCTGTGCTTCTTGTTCTTGGTTATGGCATGTGCTTGCAGTAGCAGGAAGGAGGAGTGAAGTGCTTCTGTACCAGGTTCCACTGGTGACGAGGGGAGGTTCTGACACTTTTTGGGTGGGCTGGGTGGGACTGTCCTGTGTCTCTGGACTAGTGTCCCCTGCCACATGCAGGTCATCTGCTTCAGGCAGTTGGTGAAGGCAGGGGCCTCCTGAATGTGTCTTCCCTGAGCGCTGGGGTCAGCTGGTGGGTCTCTGGAAGGCCTTTGCTGGCCTAGCTTGGTGCAGCTTGTGCTTATATTTGAGGTCTGTGGCATAGATGTTGCATGGGTCATCTGACCAGATAGGCCTTTGTACTGGGTTTGGCTCAGTTGGCCTTTCTCATTGCAGCCTGCGGGGTGCTGTGTTTCAGATTTGGGTTGAAAATAGATTTTCCAGTGTCATAGAATCATAGAATCGTTCTGGTTGGAAGGGATCATCTTAAATATCTCTAGTTCCAACTCCCTGCCATGGGCACATCTCTTCTTCAAAAGGTCTGTAAAATGCTACATCATCTATGAAACGTTATGACATACAGTGCATTATCCCTGATAACCCAGTTTGCTTATACAGCTCTTAATTGAAATTAATATATATGGGTTAAAGTCAACACGTGCGCGTTGAAATGGTTGTTTTTATTCTAGAAAACATACGGCCTTTTCATGCTCTGTGATACATTCAGAGATTCCACATAACCACTGTCCTTGGGACATTGCATCGAGCTCGGTGTGCTTCCTTGTTCCTTTTGAGTTGAGCTCAGTTTCCCTGGCTGGGGGCTTTCCTGGACGCTGGGAGGAGCGGGGGCCGTTATTCTCGGTGCTGGGAGA